>NC_069501.1:846999947-847299947 GCF_027579735.1 Bombina bombina
TTAGGGACAATCATAAATAGAAAGAGAGAAGCGCACAACCTGGGAATGAACAATAGCATAATAGCTTGCTCTATGGCTAGTTACCACCCAAGAAGCAGCCTCTTTTTGCTCAACATGTGCCTTTCACAGAGAAGAACTTTCCTGAAGCATATCAGTCTGATCCTGACTTCACAGTACAGTCCAGCCCCGAAATACCAGGCAATCCCTCTCTGAACGAGAGAAACAGCAAAACCCCAGACGTACGTTTCGGCCTATTGTGGGCCTCATCAGTGAGGTGCAGCCATATCCCTCTAGGCACACTGAGCAACGGGTCCACGTCTGGATTCCCGCATCACACTTAGGGAGACTTTCCAAAATGTCATCATTTGCATAAATAAAAAGAGAGAAGCGCTCAACCTGGGAACAAACAATAGCATAATAGCTTGCTCTATGGTTAGTTACCACCCAAGAAGCAGCCTCTTTTTGCTCAACATGTGCCTTTCACAGAGAAGAACTGGTATTTCGAGGCTGGACTGTACTGTGAAGTCAGGATCAAACTGATATGCTACAGGAAAGTTCTTCTCTGTGAAAGGCACATATTGAGCAAAAAGAGGCTGCTTCTAGGGTGGTAACTAGCCATAGAATAAGCTATTATGCTATTGTTCGTTCCCAGGTTGAGCGCTTCTCACTTTTTATTTATGCAAATTATGACACTTGGGGAAGTCTCCCTAAGTGTGATGCAGGAATCCAGACGTGGACCCGTTGCTCAGTGTGCCTAGAGGGATATGGCTGCACCTCACTGACGAGGCCCACAATAGGCCGAAACGTACGTCTGGGGTTTTGCTGTTTCTCTTGTTCAGAGGGGGATTGCCTGGTATTTCGGGGCTGGACTGTACTGTGAAGTCAGGATCAGACTGATATGCTACAGGAAAGTTCTTCTCTGTGAAAGGCACATATTGAGCAAAAAGAGGCTGCTTCTAGGGTGGTAACTAGCCATAGAATAAGCTATTATTCTATTGTTCGTTCCCAGGTTGAGCGCTTCTCACTTTTTATTTATGCAAATTATGACACTTGGGGAAGTCTCCCTAAGTGTGATGCGGGAATCCAGACGTGGACCCGTTGCTCAGTGTGCCTAGAGGGATATGGCTGCACCTCACTGACGAGGCCCACAATAGGCCGAAACGTACGTCTGGGGTTTTGCTGTTTCTCTTGTTCAGAGGGGGATTGCCTGGTATTTCGGGGCTGAACTGTACTGTGAAGTCAGGATCAGACTGATATGCTACAGGAAAGTTCTTCTCTGTGAAAGGCACATATTGAGCAAAAAGAGGCTGCTTCTAGGGTGGTAACTAGCCATAGAATAAGCTATTATGCTATTGTTCGTTCCCAGGTTGAGCGCTTCTCACTTTTTATTTATGCAAATTATGACACTTGGGGAAGTCTCCCTAAGTGTGATGCGGGAATCCAGACGTGGACTCGTTGCTCAGTGTGCCTAGAGGGATATGGCTGCACCTCACTGACGAGGCCCACAATAGGCCGAAACGTACGTCTGGGGTTTTGCTGTTTCTCTTGTTCAGAGGGGGATTGCCTGGTATTTCGGGGCTGGACTGTACTGTGAAGTCAGGATCAGACTGATATGCTACAGGAAAGTTCTTCTCTGTGAAAGGCACATATTGAGCAAAAAGAGGCTGCTTCTAGGGTGGTAACTAGCCATAGAATAAGCTATTATGCTATTGTTCGTTCCCAGGTTGAGCGCTTCTCACTTTTTATTTATAAAATCATAAATAAGTCACCAGAGTGTGCAGCCAATGGCTGTGTGGAATATAACAGTGTTCTGCACTTCCATCTCTATCAGGAACTGAAAAGATCACAATTTCAGAATGGGATTAAAGTGAACAAAATAAATAATTAAAGTATATTGCAAAGTTTTTTTATTTATATGATTTATCATTTTATATTACCATCTCAAAGTGTTTAATGTCCATTTAACACAAGAGTCATATTAAACATATAAGGAGTATACAACTATGATTTTAAAAGGTGTTCTTAAAGGTTCAATTGCAACATATATTTTTATATTTAATTATTTTCTTTCTACTTTCATATGAGTTGCAAATAATAGAACTACAGATTATATATATATATATATATATATATATATATATATGTGTGTGTGTGACTGTATGGGATACCTATCTATAATAACCAGAAAGAGTTAACGCCTTTAAAGGGACAGTCTACACCAGAATTTTATTGTTTTAAAAGATAGATAATCCCTTTATTACCCATTCCCCAGTTTTGCATAACCAACACATTTATATTAATATACTTTTAACCTCTGTGATTATCTTGCATCTAAGCCTCTGCAAACTACCCCTTTATTTCAGTTCTTTTGACAGACTTGTAGTTTAGCCAATCAGTGTCTGCTCCCAGATAACTTCACGTGCACAAGAAACAGTGTTATCTATATGAAATACGTGAACTAACACCCTCTAGTGGTGAAAAACTGTTAAAATGCATTCTGAAAAGAGGTGGCCTTCAAGGTCTAAGAAATTAGCATATGATCCTCCTAGGTTAAGCTTTCAACTAAGAATACCAAGAGAACAAAGCAAAATTGGTGATAAAAATAAATTGGAAAATAGTTTAAAATAACATGCTCTATCTGAATCATGAAAGTTTATTTTGGCCTAGACTGTCCCTTTAACTTTAAAAAGAGGGTGGGCACGATATAGCAGAATCCCTGAGGAAATGCATCTCGCATGAAACGCATACGATTTACGCTCCTCTTTCTTTTGCTTCATTTTGGATGCTAAGCCTCGGACTGTGTTGCAATACTCATTTTAATGAAGAATCAATAAAGTGGATATATTTTAATAAATTCATCTGGATGCTTCAGTGAGTACTGTGGTTCAAACTTATTGTACTTAAAGATCTGGATTTGCACAGATCTTAGTGTGTTGAACTTTCACAAGAATAACTCCAGCTCTGAAAAGTACTGAATGCCAAGAGCGGCCGGCCACCTTCTTCTGCATTCAGATCCTAACGAAGGATCCAAATGCACACGTCTAGTTTCTGTAATAACGCTTATAAAGAAAAAAAAAATCAAAACAAAGAACCTGGTCTTTTTTAAAATTGTAAGTAAATTATTACAGACTAGAAAATGTAGCTCCAGCATTTTTACAGCAAGTCAGAGGTCATGTTGTGCTAGATAGACGCTGCTGAACATTAGCTGATCTGATTCACCTGTATAAACTGAAGTACTTAAAGGGATAGTAAACCCAAATTTTTTTTAAATCTTTATTAAAACTTCATTATGTATGTGACATATTTCAAATAAGTACCTGTTAAATTTTTTTCACTCGTTTTCTAATTATTTTTCATCTAAGATCTTTAATAGTAACGCATGCGCATTTTGGCCCCTCAGTCTTAGCGTGACCGTCACTATTCTGGCACAGGAAGCAGGGCGGACTTCATGATAGTGACATCAACGTTGGTGGGCGTGGCGCACCAGAGCGCTGAAGATTCACGGAACACAAGCACATTGGGGAATCATCTGTTACTTTACTAGAGGTAAGTATAATAAGTACCCCTAGGCTAACGAACAAGTTGATTTGATCTTAGTAAAAGGACGTTACCCCTAGACTATCATTTTTTTAACCCCTAGAAAAATGAGCATGTTTTTTTCTTATAAGGCAGTGACTTATAAGAGTGACTAACCAGCAATTATTTTTAACCCCTAGACTAACGAGCAAGTTGTTTTGTTCTTACAACACTCAGATTAATCGCAGGAGCTGCAAAGATTAAAAGCAATAGCAAATTCAGATGCGACTAAAGTTAATTATTAACATCTGAATTTACTATTGCTTTTAATCTTTGCAGCTCCTGCGATTAATCTGAGTGTTGTAAGAACAAAACAACTTGCTCTTTAGTCTAGGGGTTAAAAATAATTGCTGGTTAGTCACTCTTATAAGTCACTGCCTTATAAGAAAAAAACATGCTTGTTTTTCTAGGGGTTAAAAAATGATAGTCTAAGGGTAACGTCCTTTTACTAAGATCAAATCAACTTGCTCGTTAGCCTAGGGGTACTTATACTTACCTCTAGTAAAGTAACAGATGATTCCCCAATGTGCTTGTGTTCCGTGAATCTTCAGCGCTCTGGTGCGCCACGCCCACCAACGTTGATGTCACTATCATGAAGTCCGCCCTGCTTCCTGTGCCAGAATAGTGACGGTCACGCTAGGACTGAGGGGCCAAAATGCGCATGCGTTACTTTTAAAATAATTATATGCGCATGCGGACCGCCATGATGTTTCTACCTAGGTAGAACATCATTATAGGGTCCACATAATGTGATAAAAATGGGCTTGGCAATATAAAGATATTTGATTTAGAATAACTAGAAAACGAGTGAAAAAATTTAACAGGTACTTATTTGAAATATGTCACATACATAATGAAGTTTTAATAAAGATTTAAAAAGTTTTTGGGTTTACTATCCCTTTAAGAAAATAATCACTTAAAAGCTTCAATGAAGCAGCTGGTCAAAATGAAAGTGCAATGCTTATTTCTTTCATGTAATTGGCAAGAGTCCATGAGCTAGTGACGTATGGGATATACAATCCTACCAGGAGGGGCAAAGTTTCCCAAACCTCAAAATGCCTATAAATACACCCCTCACCACACCCACAATTCAGTTTTACAAACTTTGCCTCCTATGGAGGTGGTGAAGTAAGTTTGTGCTAAGATTTCTACGTTGATATGCGCTTCTCAGCCTGATTCCTCTCAGAGTACAGCGAATGTCAGAGGGATGTGAAGAGAGTATCACCTATTGAATGCAATGATTTTCCTAACGGGGGTCTATTTCATAGGTTCTGTGTTATCGGTCGTAGAGATTCATCTCCTACCTCCCTTTTCAGATCGACGATATACTCTCATATACCATTACCTCTACTGATAACTGTTTCAGTACTGGTTTGGCTATCTGCTATATGTGGATGGGTGTCTTTTGGTAACTATGTTTTTTATTACTTAAGACACCTCAGCTATGGTCTGGCACTTGCATTTATTTAAAGTTCTATATATATGTATTGTACTTATATTTGCCATGAGTCAGGTTCATGTATTTCCTTCTGCAGACTGTCAGTTTCATATTTGGGAAATAATCATATTAAGAAATATTTTTTTCTTACCTGGGGTTTAGTCTTTTTTTCAAATTGACTACTTTACAAATTGCGGGCAGCATTAGGCCCGCGGGTGCGCTAAATGCTAGACTTTAATGCGTCATTCTTGGTGAGAGAATTTTTTGGCGCGAAAAGTACGTCCATTGACGCAAGTTCGTCATTTCTGGCGTCGTAGTTGACGTGGAAGCCTTACACACGGTTGCGTCGTTAGTGACGCAAGTGTGTCATTTCCGGATATTGTTGGCGACAAAATTTTTCTCTTACGTTGTGCGTCATATTTGGCGCCTAATTTTTCATTAATTTATACCCCATTGCTGTTTGCCTCTTGCCTTTCTCTATGTCAGAGGGCTATGCTGTTTGCATTTTTTCCCAATTCTAAAACTGTCATAAGGATGTTGTTTTTTCTTTTACATACTGCAAGATGTCTCAATCTGATCTTTCCTCAGAAGTATCTGTTGGAACTTTGCTGCCTGACATCGGTTCTACCATCGGTTCTACCATCTCCTAATGTCATTTGTAATAGTTGTCATGATAAACTTTTACATGCAGAGAATGTATCCATCAGTAATATTACATTGCCAGTTGCAGTTCCTTCAACTTCTAATGTACATGATATACCTATGAATTTTAAAGAATTTGTTACTGATTCTATTCAGAAGGCTTTGTCTGCATTTCCGCCTTCTAATAAACGTAAAAGGTCTTTTAATACTTCTCATAAAGTTGATGAAATTTCAAATGACCGACAACATAATGATTTATCCTCCTCTGATGAGGATCTATCTGATTCAGAAGACCCCTCCTCAAATATTGACAATGACAAATCTACCTATTTGTTTAAAATAGAGTATATTCGTTCTTTGTTAAAAGAAGTGATAATTACTTTGGATATTGAGGAAGCTAGTCCTCTTGACATTAAGACTAGTAAACATTTAAATGCTGTTTTTAAACCTCCTGTGGTTACTCCAGAGGTTTTTCCTATTCCTGATGCTATTTCTGATATGATTTCTAAGGAATGGAATAAGCCAGGTACTCCTTTTATTCCTTCTTCAAGGTTTAAAAAATTGTATCCTTTACCAGCAATTTCTATAGAGTTTTGGGAAAAGATCCCTAAAGTTGATGGGGCTATTTCTACTCTTGCTAAACGTACCACTATTCCTATGGAGGATACTACTTCTTTTAAAGATCCTTTAGATAGGAAACTTGAGTCCTATCTAAGGAAAGCCTATTTATATTCAGGTCATCTTCTCAGGCCTGCAATTTCTTTGGCTGATGTTGCGGCTGCATCAACTTTTTGGTTGGAGAATTTAGCGTAACAAGAATTGGATTCTGACATATCTAGCATTGTTCGCTTACTGCAACATGCTAATCATTTTATTTGTGATGCCATTTTTGATATTATCAAAATTGATGTTAGATCCATCTCTTTAGCTATTTTAGCTAGAAGAGCTTTATGGCTTAAATCTTGGAATGCTGATATGACATCTAAATCTAGATTATTATCTCTTTCTTTCCAATGTAATAATTTATTTGGTTCTCAGTTTGATTCTATTATTTCAACTGTTACTGGGGGAAGGGAGTTTTTCTGCCTCAGGATAAAAAAAACCTAAGGTTAAATCTAAGACTTCTAACCGTTTTCATTCCTTTCGTCAAAATAAGGAACAAAAATCTAATCCTTCCCCCAAGGAATCCATTTCCAATTGGAAGCCTTCCTCAAATTGGAATAAATCCAAGCCTTTTAAAAAAACAAAATCAGCCCCTAAGTCCGCATGAAGGTGCAACCCTCATTCCAGCTCAGCTGGTAGGGGGCAGATTAAGGTTGTTCAAGGATTTTTGGATAAATTATGTCCAAAATCAATGGATTCAGAGCATTGTCTCTCAAGGGTAGCGAATAGGATTCAGAGTAAGACCTCCTGTGAGAAGATTTTTTCTCTCACGTATCCCAGCAAATCCAGTAAAATCTCAGGCTTTCCTGAAGTGTGTTTCAGACCTGGAGTCTTCAGGGATAATCATGCCGGTTCCTTTTCAGGAACAAGGTCTGGGGTTTTATTCAAATCTATTCATTGTCCCAAAGAAGGAAAATTCATTCAGACCAGTTCTGGATCTGAAAATTTTAAATCGTTATGTAAGAGTCCCAACTTTCAAGATGGTGACTATAAGGACTATTCTGCCTTTTGTTCAGCAAGGACATTATATGTCTACAATAGACTTGCAGGATGCATACCTTCATATTCCGATTCATCCAGAACAATATCAGTTCCTGACATTCTCTTTTCTAGACAAGCATTACCAATTTGTTGCTCTTCCATTTGGCCTAGTAACAGCTCCAAGAATCTTTTCAAAGGTTCTAGGTGCCCTACTCTCTGTAATCAGAGAGCAGGGTATTGCAGTGTTTCCTTATTTGGACAATATCTTGGTACTAGCTCAGTCTTTACGTTCTGCAGAATCTCACACGAATCAACTAGTGTTGTTTCTTCAAAATCATGGTTGGAGAATCAATTTACCAAAAAGTTTCTTGATTCCTCAGACAAGGGTCACCTTTTTAGGTTTCCAGATAGATTCAGTGTCCATGACTCTGTCTCTAACAGACAAGAGATGTTTGAAATTGGTTGCAGCCTGTCAGCACCTTCAGTATCAGTCATTCCCTTCAGTGGTTATGTGCATGGAAGTTTTAGGCCTCATGACTGCAGCATCGGACGCGATTCCTTTTGCTGGTTTTCACATGAGACCTCTACAGCTTTGTATGCTGAATCAATGGTACAGGGATTATACAAAGATATCACAGTTAATATCCTTAAATCCCAATGTTCGACACTCTCTGACATGGTGGTTAAATCACCAGCGTTCCTTCCTTTGTTCGGCCAACCTGGACTGTGATCACTACAGACGCACGTCTTTCAGGTTGGGGAGCTGTTTGGGGATCTCTGACAGCACAAGGGGTTTGGAAATCTCAAGAGGCAAGATTACCAATCAATATTTTAGAACTCAGAGCTCTTCAGTTTTGGCCTCTGTTGAAGAGAGAACCGTTCATTTGCTTTCAGACAGACAATATCACAACTGTGGCATATGTCAATCATCAGGGTGGGACTCACAGTCTCCAAGCTATGAAAGAAGTATCTCGGATACTTGCTTGGGTGGAATCCAGCTCCTGTCTAATCTCTGCGGTGCATATCTCAGGTGTAGACAATTGGGAGGCGGATTATCTCAGCTGTCAGACTTTACACCCAGGGGAGTGGTCTCTCCATCCAGATGTGTTTTCTCAGATTGTTCAGATATGGGGTCTTCCAGAGATAGACCTCATGGCCTCTCATCTAAACAAGAAACTTCCCAGATACCTGTCCAGGTCCAGGGATGTTCAGGCGGAAGCAGTGGATGCGCTGACACTTCCTTGGTGTTATCATCCTGCTTACATTTTCCCGCCTCTAGTTCTTCCAAGAGTGATACCCCAAATAATCATGGAACAATTGTTTGTGTTGCTGGTGGCTCCAGCATGGCCACACAGGTTTTGGTATGCAGATCTTGTTCGGATGTCCAGTTGCCAACCTTGGCCACTTCCGTTAAGGCCGGACCTACTGTCTCAAGGTCCGTTTTTCCATCAGGATCTCAAATCATTAAATTTGAAGGTATGGAAATTGAACGCTTAGTACTAAGTCATAGAGGTTTCTCTGACTCAGTGATTACTACTATGTTACAATCTCGTAAATCTGTCTCTAGAAACATTTATTATCGAGTTTGGAAGACCTACATTTCATGGTGTTCTTCTCATAAATTTTCTTGGCATTCTTTTAGAATTCCTAGAATTTTACAGTTCCTTCAGGATGGTTTGGATAAGGATTTGTCTGCAAGTTCCTTGAAGGGACAAATCTCTGCTCTTTCTGTTTTATTTCACAGAAATATTGCTAAACTTCCTGATATTCACTGTTTTGTACAGGCTTTAACTCATATTAAGCCCGTCATTAAATCAATTTCTCCTCCTTGGAGTCTTAATTTGGCGTTACAGGCCCCTCCGTTTGAGCCTATGCATTCTTTGGACATTAAACTACTTTCTTGGAAAGTGTTGTTCCTTTTGGCCATCTCTTCTGCTAGAAGAGTTTCTGAGCTATCTGCTCTTTCTTGTGAATCTCCTTTTCTGATTTTTCATCAGGATAAGGCGGTTTTGAGGACTTCATTTCAATTTTTGCCTAAAGTTGTGAATTCTAACAACATTAGTAGATAAATTGTTGTCCCTTCCTTGTGCCCTAATCCTAGGAATTCTTTGGAAAGATCCTTAAATTCTTTGGATGTGGTGAGAGCTTTGAAATATTATGTTGAAGCTACTAAAGATTTCAGGAAGACTTCTAGTCTATTTGTTATATTTTCTGGTCCTAGGAAAGGTCAGAAGGCCTCTGCTATTTTCTTGGCTTCTTGGTTAAAGCTTTTGATTCATCAAGGTTATTTGGAGTCGGGTCAGGCCCCGCCTCAGATAATTACAGCTCATTCTACTAGATCAGTCTCCACTTCGTGGGCTTTTAAGAATGAAGCTTCATTTGATCAGATTTGCAAAGCAGCAACTTGGTCCTCTTTGCATACATTTACTAAATTCTACCATTTTGATGTATTTGCTTCTTCAGAAGCAGTTTTTGGTAGAAAAGTTCTTCAGGCAGCTGTTTCAGTTTGATTCTTCTGCTGATGTTTTAAGTTTTTCTTTTCATTATGAGAATAACTTATATTTTGGGTTATGGATTATTTTTCAGCGAGAAATGGCTGTTGTTTATTTTTATCCCTCCCATATATATTTACGTATGTATATCCCATACGTCACTAGCGCATGGACTCTTGCCAATATGAAAGAAATGAATTTATCAGGTTAATTCTTACATAAATCATGTTATCATCTTTGTGAGCCATTATTACAATGTAATAGATCATTTGCCATGGAAACATAGAATGGAATATGACGAAATCATAATGGGGACTGCAAGTTTGTATTTGCTAATTAATACTAAAACATGCATTCTTTTTTTGTTTTTATTTTTTTTTTCATTTTTTTTTTAACAGCATTTGTATTTAAAAGTGTAATTGATACATTCCTAACACATTTCAAGTATCCATTTTATTTTCTTGTCAGATTGCAGTGAAACAGATTTTGAAACATTACACAAAGCTTTTTTTTTTTTTTAGAGAAAAGAGAGCTGTCAGATTTGTAACTTTATAGTTCAAAATTGTCAGCATGGCAAATAAAGATGATGCCAGTGCTTTCAACAAGTTATCATAAATCATAAGTACTAATAAAACATTTAAGTTTCATAAGAAGTTAAAAAAGCACACAGCAGAATTGCTTATGCAATTTAAGCAAGTGTAAAGAAATATAAATAAAATAAAAAATAATCAGATTTCAATGTTTTGTGCAACAATTTGTAGACTAAGGTGCACTTTAGCCACCCTGGGGAATAAATATGACATCCCAGCATGTTTGTCATTCTGTTTATTTAATAACTGCATGATCTTCCAGTCTCATCAGTCATTGTCCCTTTATCACTTCAGTCTCAGTTCCGCATCTGGGCAGACATTGGTTTGTATTCTGTTCTCGCAGCATAGCCTTCTGTATGCTAATCCAACAAGTGTATTTCATTTACAAGAACAGTTAACGTGTCACACCTTAGTCATTCCAATTTACATCACTACAAATTGCATTTAATCTTTTTCTTTCTTTACAGCAGCCTATCAACATATTTTATAGTAACCGTTTTATTGTTTGTACATAGCACTGCTGTCTAAATTTTAAATTGAAGGTCTGTCCTGGAAATGTAACACTCTACACTCATTTTATTCATTAAACCAAATCAAACATATGCTTTTGCATTAAAGAGCTTAAAATTAACAGGTTGTCAGGATGTGTACCAATGATCTCTATATACAGTTTATTAATGGGACAGTTGCAGAAAAGAGTATCTATAATGGGGCAGTTGCAGCAAAGAAAAACTGTATGGTGCAAATAGGGTAATTGAGGAGTGGGGTTAGATAAACAGCAACTGGGGAAAATTGCCCCCAAGTCTAAGGTAGGACAACAACACTGACGTAAGGTAAAGGTCTATAGAAATTACAGAAACAAAATAACGTCATAAATTAGTAAACTGCCCAAGTTTAAAAAATACAGCCACAGCATCTGCACAATTTATTTGACTCTGACCCCCATCCCAGTTTTCCTGGCACTCACGGCCCATGTGGTGCTGACTTGATTGTAAACAGTCTTATTCTCCAGATCCTAAGCACTTCCACCATGCTCTCAGAGCTAATGCTTTAGCTTCATACAACAATAAATCATCCACAGTCAAAGACAGAACACATTCACATGGGGGTTTAAGGAGGATTAATCACTAATTGCCCAACTTACTTCTGCTGTACGCACACCTGTTCAGCTAGCTACTGCATGATGACGTCACCTATTCGTCCAAACTTGTCCTCACGTGTAAATCAAAGCTGACATTCTCAGGTGCAGTAAGTTCAATTAGGAAAATACAACTGACCCTGCTTTTTTAAATTACCTGTACAGTTACAATGCACATTAAATAAATGTATAACATAATGCATGTGCTCACCATGTTCTCTGTAGATAAATTCATGGTGCATTACATAATAAAAATAAATTTACATTTTTATATTTTCTGGAAGTTACAGTATTCCTTCAGTTTACATTTAAAAACGAAGATGCAATAGGCAAATCAAACGTTTTTGACTCATAGGATCAAGTGCACTTGCTGTTAACAATAAAATAACAAATATATTTGATAGCAAGTTCTTAAAGGGACACTGAACCCAAATTTTTTCTATCGTGATTCAGACAGAGCATGCAATTTTAAGCAACTTTCTAATTTACTCCTATTATCAAATGTTCTTCATTCTCTTGGTATCTTTATTTGAAATGCAAAAATGTAAGTTTAGATGCCGGCCCATTTTTGGATAATAACCTGGGTTATTCTTGCTGATTGGTGGATAAATTCATCCACCAATAAAAGTGTGCTGTCCAGAGTACTGAACCAAAAAAAAGCTTAGATGCCTTCTTTTTCAAATAAAGATAGCAAGTGAACAAAGAAATATTGATAATAGGAGAAATTAGAAAATTGCTTAAAATTGCATGCTCTATCTGAATCATGAAAGAAAAAATTTGGGTTCAGTGTCCCTTTAAATGCAAATATTTGATTAATGAAGATGCTCTGCACAGGAGCATAACATATTAAACTGTAGCTAATCTGGTGCCAAAAAGTAAATATGCATTTCACAAACATATTAGCACAGTGGAAGGAACTGCAGCTAATGCACAGAATACTCAGGTTATAGGTGATGCAAGGAAATGAGTCATTGTTGCTGCATCCAAAAACGATTAGTGTTTACCTATAACTGACTGTAACAAATAAAGGTATGCAAAACCACTGTTAACACTAGTCTGTATTATTATGTCACACTTGCACAGGCAATTCTGTAATTACTATAATATATGACAAGTAAGTACAGCACATTAACTCAGTACAGCACCTGCATCTTTGGATGCAACAAAGATTGATTTATAAATACTAAATCACTAAAACAAAATCACTTACTTCGTGCTTAAAGAGGGGCTTTGTGGAACAGCTGCGAGGATACTGAAGAGGGAAGAAGCCCACACAAAGTTGACAAAAATTCCAGAGTGCATATTTCTATCCAGTTCGAGAAGTTTAGCCACCGACTACAAACTGTCCTACAGTACTTCTTTCTGAAAATGTGTCTCACACTGGGGCTGCAGTGTTCAAAGCTGGCCAAAACCGGCTCAAGAAACTATCCTCCTGCAAAGTGCCTTTGATTAGTTGCCTGGAAGGATTTGGGCAGCACTTTTGAAGTCCTTGTGCCAAATCCTTAAGTTTACAGTCTAGTCAGTCAAGTAATTAGAAACAGTTGTACGTCCAGATGTTTTATTCTTGACATACAAAGTCTCCTGTTCATGGATTTTTTTTTCTTGCTCAGACAACTTCATTCCTGAAATACCTGCACCAGGCAAATTATTATAAAATACATTTTTCAGCTGGATTTTAATATGTACGTTTATATTTAGAATATAATAATATTTTAAGACTGAGTAATGCAGTGAAACTGGGCAGTATTTTTTTGTACTTTAATATAGTTTTCTTTTTTAATTCCTGCTAAAATACTTTCCCTGAAATAAAGCATAGGGAGGGAAATGCATGGCTCATTAGCTGGAATATTTCTAAAATGATTATGTAATATATAAATATAAACCTAATATTTCATTCAATGCTTCAATCTTGTGTAATATTCACTGAAATTATTTGTAAAATGATTGATGAGTATAAATTAGAATGCAATGCGAATTTTCATAGAAAATAAAACAAAAAAATTGACAGATCACTTAATTTTTGCCTGTCTAGAGGTCAGCCTGACCTAATGGTGTAAGATGCATTTCCTCAATTGTGAGTTTGGTGGCGCTGGATTTTCAGCTAATTATGACAAACCAGTGACATAGGTTTTAACAGCACAAAATTTAAAATTGCTATTTTTATTTCCAAAAACAATTTGCCTACTTATAACTATATCACCAAAGTGTATTTGTCACATATAAAGCTGAGATGAGCAACCACAATATATGTTAAACCTTTATATAAGATTGAAGGTGTAGTGGCGTATTTAGGTTTTGTGCTGCCCTAGGCACTCAAAAGTCTGCTGCCACTAATTTCCCCCTCCCCTTTTTTTGGTTATAATATTTTTTTGCTCATAGAGTAACGTAATTTTAAAAAAAAATCATGCCATTGCCAAAGTATATGTTCACCAGGACTTGCAAAACACTTGCATACACACGCATAGTCACAAACACATACACATGAAGAGTTATACACATGGTCACACACACAGATCTATATATCTATTGATGCTATATATATATATATATATATATATATATATATATATATATATATATATATATACATATATATATATATAAACAATACTGAGTGCTGAAAGCTAACAGAACTAAAGGCAATAGATAGCTAAATAAATAAAAGGTTCAGAGTAACCTCTAAAATCCAAAGCTCCATGGGCAGTCTCTTATTTTACCCTCCCTTGAATGTAAGCTCCTTGGGCAAAATCTCCTATTATATACCTGTATAATACATCTAAAATAACTGCAAGCTTCTTAAAAATATAGCCACAAAAAGTGCTGCCCCCTCCCAATCTGCTGCCCTAGGCAAGTGCCTTGTTTGACTAGGCCAAAATACACCCCTAAGAAGGTGTTTAACTATTTCATTGCTAAATCAGGTTATGTTCCTGTGCTGAGGACATTTTAGGCTTTTGTACTTATTGCATTTAAAATGCAATGTTAGTGTTTTTTTCTGTATCAACACACATCAAATGTTGTTTTCATTTCAGCATACTCAACCCAAGTCCCCATAATGAATATATATATATATATATATATATATATATATATATATATATATATATAAATGTGTGTGTATGTGTGTAATTTCCTAAAGAGTAGATTTTTAAATCGATATTTATATATATATATATATATATATATATATATATGTGTATATATATATATATATATATATATATATATATATATATATATATAAAAGTGTGTGTATATCTATACCTGTGTCATAACAGGCACTTTGTTAGGATTTCTGTTCCTGCTGCATTAACACGTATTGTACCTTTAAGGAGGCCTAGAAGATCAGTTAGGCCCTAATTGTAGTAGTCTTTATAAGCTCTCTGTTTTCAGCATGTGATTGGTTCTGTATTGAGTTAATTCCTCTACTCTGGCATCTACTCTTTGAATATACTGTTTTGACTTCTGCTTCCCCTGACTAAGCTTCTGTTTACCCTTTTTGTTTGTACTTACTTGGTATATGACTTTAACTTGTTTGTGGACTTGTTTGTGTTTTGCCCTGCTTTTTCCTGTGAGGACTTGACCTGGACTGTCTGACTTAAAATTTCCTTTATGGTGGATTCCTCTGCTAAAAGAAGATCTACATTTCAGTATTCTATGTAAGTTTATACTCGTCTGGATAGGGAGACAAAACTTTTATAAAGGTATGTCTTTCTTTGATATTAGAATTTACAAACTTACGGCTAGATTTAGAGTTTTGTCGGTAAGGACCCGCGTAGCTAACGCCGGCTTTTTTCTGGCCGCACCATAAAAATAACTCTGGTATTGAGAGTCCACATAAAGGCTGCGTTAGGCTCCAAAAAAGGAGCGTAGAGCATTTTTAACGCAGCTTCAACTCTCGATACCAGAGTTGCTTACGCAAGCGGCCAGCCTCAAAAACGTGCTCGTGCACGATTCCCCCATAGAAAACAATGGGGCTGTTTGAGCTGAAAAAAAACCTAACACCTGCAAAAAAGCCGCGTACAGCTCCTAACGCAGCCCCATTGTTTGCTATGGGGAAACACTTCCTACGTCTGCACCTAACACTCTAACATGTACACCGAGTCTAAACACCCCTAACCTTACACTTATTAACCCCAAATCTGCCGCCCCCGCTATCGCTGACCCCTGCATATTATTATTAACCCCTAATCTGCCGCTCCGTAAACCGCCGCTACTTACATTATCCCTATGTACCCCTAATCTGCTGCCCTAACATCGCCAACCCCTATATTATACTTATTAACCCCTAATCTGCCCCCCACAACGTCGCCTCCACCTGCCTACACTTATTAACCCCTAATCTGCCGAGTGGACCTGAGCGCTATTATAATAAAGTTATTACCCCCTAATCCGCCTCACTAACCCTATAATAAATAGTATTAACCCCTAATCTGCCCTCCCTAACATCGCCGACACCTAACTTCAAGTATTAACCCCTAATCTGCCGACTGGAGCTCACCGCTATTCTAATAAATGTATTAACCCCTAAAGCTAAGTCTAACCCTAACACTAACACCCCCCTAAATTAAATATAATTTTAATCTAACGAAATTAATTAACTCTTATTAAATAAATTATTCCTATTTAAAGCTAAATACTTACCTGTAAAATAAATCCTAATATAGCTACAATATAAATTATAATTACATTGTAGCTATTTTAGGATTAATATTTATTTTACAGGCAACTTTGTAATTATTTTAACCAGGTACAATAGCTATTAAATAGTTAAGAACTATTTAATAGTTACCTAGTTAAAATAATTACAAAATTACCTGTAAAATAAATCCTAACCTAAGTTACAATTAAACCTAACACTATACTATCATTAAATTAATTAAATAAAATACCTACAATTACCTACAATTAAACCTAACACTACACTATCAATACATTAATTAAATACAATATCTACAAATAACTACAATGAAATAAACTAACTAAAGTACAAAAAATAAAAAAGAACTAAGTTACAAAAAATAAAAAAATATTTACAAACATAAGAAAAATATTACAACAATTTAAACTAATTACACCTACTCTAAGCCCCCTAATAAAATAACAAAGCCCCCCAAAATAAAAAATGCCCTACCCTATTCTAAATTACTAAAGTTAAAAGCTCTTTTACCTTACCAGCCCTGAACAGGGCCCTTTGCGGGGCATGCCCCAAGAAGTTCAGCTCTTTTGCCTGTAAAAAAAACATACAATACCCCCCCAACATTACAACCTACCACCCACATACCCCTAATCTAACCCAAACCCCCCTTAAATAAACCTAACACTAAGCCCCTGAAGATCATCCTACCTTGTCTTCACCATACCAGGTTCACCGATCCGTCCTGAAGAGCTCCTCCGATGTCCTGATCCAAGCCCAAGCGGGGGGCTGAAGATGTCCATGATCCGGTAGAAGTCTTCATCCAAGCGGGGCAGAAGAGGTCTTCCATCCGATTGAAGTCTTCATCCAAGCGGGGCAGAAGAGGTCTTCCATCCGATTGAAGTCTTCATCCAGGCGGCATCTTCTATCGACATCCATCTGGAGCGGAGCGGCAGCATCCTGAAGACCTCCGACGCGGAACATCCATCCTGGCCGACAACTGAACGACGAATGACGGTTCCTTTAAATTACGTCATCCAAGATGGCGTCCCTCGAATTACGATTGGCTGATAGGATCCGGTCGGCAGATTAGGGGTTAATAATTGAAGTTAGGTGTCGGCGATGTTAGGGAGGGCAGATTAGGGGTTAATACTATTTATTATAGGGTTAGTGAGGCGGATTAGGGGTTAATAACTTTATTATAGTAGCGGTGCGGTCCGCTCAGCAGATTAGGGGTTAATAAGTGTAGGCAGGTGGAGGCGACGTTGAGGGGGGCAGATTAGGGGTTAATAAATATAATATAGGGGTCGGCGGTGTTAGGGGCAGCAGATTAGGGGTACATAAGGATAACGTAGGTGGCGGCGCTTTGCGGTCGGCAGATTAGGGGTTAATAAGTGTAGGTAGCTGGCGGCGACGTTGTGGGGGGCAGATTAGGGGTTAATAAATATAATATAGGGGTCGGCGGTGTTAGGGGCAGCAGATTAGGGGTACATAAGGATAACGTAGTTGGCGGTTGGCAGATTAGGGGTTAAAAAAATTTAATCGAGTTGCGGCGATGTGGGGGGACCTCGGTTTAGGGGTACATAGGTAGTTTATGGGTGTTAGTGTACTTTAGAGTACAGTAGTTAAGAGCTTTATGAACCGGCGTTAGCCCAGAAAGCTCTTAACTACTGACTTTTTTCCTGCGGCTGGAGTTTTGTCGTTAGATTTCTAACGCTCACTTCAGACACGACTCTAAATACCGGAGTTAGAAAAATCCCATTGAAAAGATAGGATACGCAATTGACGTAAGGGGATCTGCGGTATGGAAAAGTTGCGGCTGAAAAGTGAGCGTTAGACCCTTTTTTGAGTGACTCCAAATACCGGAGGTAGCCTAAAACCAGCGTTAGGAGCCTCTAACGCTGGTTTTCACGGCTAACGCCAAACTCCAAATCTAGGCCTTAGTTACCTTCTAGTACTTAATTGTTGTTTGTTTTCTAAGAGCTGATTATAGATTATAAGTTATAGAGAGAGTTAAGCTACTATCTTTGTCTCGTTGCACTCTTACCCCTGGGCCTTGTTTGAATACAGTTTTCACTTCCAGTGACTTATTAAGGACTTGTGGTGAGTTGGGCCTCACAGCCTTTGATTCCAGCTTGTTTCATTCTTAAACAACAGCACTGCACCTGACAATGAGCTATAAATGTTACAACCTGTATATCTATTCATAAAGATATAGGCATAGCTATATATTTTACATTAACATTATCAGATATATATAGAAATATATATTTAAAAATAAAAAGTAAATTATATCTATGTGAAGAACATTGGAACGTAAAATATGCGTAGTTTGGTTTGTGCGCTTTAGGTATAAAATGGTGTCAGGTTAGTGCACATGAAGAAATCTTAAAGCGTGTTATGTAAATATTAAATATAAAATATTGAATAAAATATTAATAATAAATATTAATAACTGATAGACACTGTAAAAAAAAAAAAAATATATATATATATATATATATATATATATATATTTATATACACATACTCACCAGCTACTTTATTAGGTACACCTGTTCAGTTGCTTGGTAAACACAAATTACTAATTAGCCAATCACATCTAGATGTGGAGAAGACGGCTTGCTGAAGTTCAAACCAAGCATCAGAATGGGGAATAAAGGGGATTTAAGTGACTTTGAACGTGGCATAGTTGTTGGTGCTAGACGGACTGGTCTGAGTATTTCAAAAACTGCTGATCTACTGGGATTTTGATGCACAACCATCTCTAGGGTTTACAGAGAATGGTCTAAAAAAGAGAAAATATCCAGTGAGCGTCAGCTGTGTGGACGACAATGCCTTGTTGATGTCAGAGGAGAATGGGCAGACTGGTTTGATATGATAGAAAGACAACAGAAACTCAAATAACCACTCATTACAACCAAGGTATGCAGAATACCATCTCTGAATGCACAACACATTGAACCTTGAAGCAGATGGGCTACAGCAGCAGAAGACCACACCGGGTGCCACTCCTGTCACAGCTAAGAACAGGAAACTGAGGCTACAATTCGCACAGGCTCACCAAATTGGACAATAGAAGTTTGGAAAAAAGTTGCCTGGTTTGATGTGTCTCGATTTAAGCTGCGACATTCAGATGGTAAGGTCAGAATTTGGTGTAAACAACATAAAAGCATAGATCAATCCTGCCTTGTATCAACAATTCAGGCTGGTGGTGGTGTAATGGTGTGGGGGATATTTTCTTGGCACACATTGGGCCCATTAGTACCAATTGAGCATTGTTTAAATGCCATGGCCTACCTGAGTATTGTTGCTGACCATGTCCATCCCTTTATGACTACAGAGTACCCATCTTCTGATGGCTACTTCCAGCAGGATAATACACCATGTCACAAAGCTCAAATCATCTCAAACTGGTTTCTTGAACATGACAATGAGTTTACTGTACTCCAATGACCTCCACAGTCACCAGATCTCAATCCAATAGAGCAACTTTGGGATGTGGTGGAACAGGAGATTTGCATCATGGATGTGCAGCTGACAAATCTGCAGCAACTGTGTGATGCTATCATGTCAATATGGACCAAAAGTTCTGAGGAGTGTTTCCAACACCTTGTTGAATCTATGCCATGAAGAATTAAGGCAGTTCTGAAGCAAAAGGGGTCCAATCTGAAACGCGTTACCCATATTTTACATTCCTATGTATTTCACATAGAAAAAAATTACTTTTTATTTTTAAATATATATTGATATATTGATATATATATATATATACATGAAAATGTTAATGTAAAATATATATATAGCTATACCTATATATCTACATGAAAAGATATACAAGTTAGATATATATATATATATATATATATATATATATATATATATATATAGAGAGAGAGAGAGAGAGAGAGAGAGAGAGAGAGAGAGAGAGAGAGAGAGAGAGAGAGAGAGGAATATCAATTTTTAAATCTTTATAAAGAACATCAGAATGAGAAATAGTTATGGTAATTACACAGTAAAACACATTATTTAATATTATAATATAATTATTATTTAAACACACACACACATACAGTATACATATATATATATATATATATATATATATATCAGTGACGTGCAGTGACGTCAGATGCTGGTGAGGCAGTGGCTAGGATACGCCTTCATTCTTTAGATATCCTTTGTTGAAGAAATAGCAATGCACATGGGTGAGCCAATCACATGAGGTATCTATGTGCAGCCACCAATCAGCAGCTACTGAGCATATTTAGATATGATTTTCAACAAAGGATATCAAAAGAATGAAGAAAATTAGATATTAGATGTAAATTGGAAAGTTATTTATATTTGCATATGGGTTTCATATCCCTTTAAATGGTGTCTTGGAAAACTGGTCAACTTAGTAGACATCTGATTTTAGTCTAAAAGGATTGTAACAGAAACTCTTGCCAGATAACACAATGCTTGCTCTGATTATGAGATCTAGAAATCCATGCCCATTAAAATATGTTTAAAACATACTTTTTACTTTAATGCTGCAAATTATGCTTATAGATTCTTTCATTATTCAGTAAATATAAAAATGTCTTGATCCAGTGGCGGCTGGTGAAATTAAAAGATGGTGGGACGCTTGACCCCACCCCTTTAAATAAAGCCACACCATCAGATGGCACTACCAATTCATAAATTAAATAAATAAAAGGTAGACAGAAACACAGAAAAGCACTTGGGGGGAAAGGGAGAGAGAGACGGGGAGAGAGAGAGACACAGAGGGTTAGAGAGAAAGAGAGAGAGAGACACAATCACACATAAAGGGTTAGAGAGAGAGAAAGAGAGACACAATCACACAAAGAGGGTTAGAGAGAGAGAAAGAGAGAGAGACACAATCACACACAGAGGGTTAGAGAGAGAGAAATAAAGAGAGAGTGAGAGACACAATTACACACAGAGGGTTAGAGAGAAAGCGAGACACAATCACATACAGAGGGTTAGAGAGAAAGAGAGAGCAAGACAATCATACACAGAGGGTTAGAGAGAGACACAATCACACACAGAGGGTTAGAGAGAGAGAGAAAGAGAGAGACACAATCACACACAGAGGGTTAGAGAGAAAGAGAGAGAGACACACAATCACACACAGAGGGTTAGAGAGAAAGAGAGAGCGAGACAATCACACACAGAGGGTTAGAGAGAGAGAAATAAAGAGAGAGTGAGAGACACAATCACACACAGAGGGTTAGAGAGAAAGAGACACAATCACATACAGAGGGTTAGAGAAAGAGAGACACAATCACACACAGAGGGTTAGAGAGAGAGAGAAAGAGAGACACAATCACACACAGAGGGTTAGAGAGAGAGAGAAATAGAGAGAGACACAATCATACACAGAGGGTTAGAGAGAGAGAGAAAGAGACACAATCTCACACAGAGGGTTAGAGAGAAAGAGAGAGCGAGACAATCATACACAGAGGGTTAGAGAGAGAGAGAGAGAGACACAATCACACACAGAGGGTTAGAGAGAGAGAGAGAAAGAGAGAGACACAATCACACACAGAGGGATAGAGAGAAAGAGAGAGAGACACACAATCACACACAGAGGGTTAGAGAAAGAGAGAGACACAATCACACACAGAGGGTTAGAGAGAGAGAGAAAGAGAGAGAGAGACACAATCACACACAGAGGGTTAGAGAGAGAGACACAATCACACACAGAGGGTTAGAGGGAGAGAGAGAGAGACACAATCACAC
The DNA here is from genome assembly GCF_027579735.1 of Bombina bombina. NCBI lineage: Eukaryota > Metazoa > Chordata > Amphibia > Anura > Bombinatoridae > Bombina > Bombina bombina. The sequence continues at coordinate 847,021,849 of NC_069501.1, forward strand.
ACAGAGGGTGAGAGAGAAAGAGAGAGACACAATCACACACAGAGGGTGAGAGAGAGAGAGAGAGAGAGAGAGAGAGAGACACAATCACACACAGAGGGTGAGAGAGAGAGACACAATCACACACAGGGTTAGAGAGAGAGAAAGAGAGAGAGACACAATCATACACAGAAGGTTAGAGAGAAAGAGAGAGACAATCACACACAGAGGGTTAGAGGGAGAGACACAATCACACACAGAGGGTTAGAGAGAGACACACGATCACACACAGAGGGTTAGAGAGACACATAAGGGATGAGAGTCAGAGGGGGAGGAAGAGAGAGAGAAAGAGACCATGGGGGAGAGCAACACATAAGGAGAGAGATGGATAGATAGAGAGAGACACACACACACACACAAGGGGGGGGGGGAGGGACCACTGCATTTATAAGTAATAAAACAGCAGAGCTACAGAGAGTTCAGAAAATGAGTCTATAATTTAGTGTGAAGTACAGAGGCAAGTGGGTGTAAAGTTTGAGTAAACAAAATACAAAAACGACCCTGCTGTAAAAGAGTAAATAACCACATTCATTAAATTATCATTTTCACTAACAGAATCCCTTTCAGTAAAATCTTACTTTATTAAGATGTGGCTGAAACACTGCTCTCTGTGCCTCTTTTCCTGCTCTGTATAAGGATTCAGGAAGTGACAGTGGCACATTCCACTGCATGTAGAGGGGAAGAACAGAACTCTCTATTTCACTTTAGCAAAGCTAGCAGGTTCACAGGACAGCAACAAAATATATGAAAGTTGTTTTTTTCCGTTTTTGTTTTGTTTTATATGATTTAATATCCAGCCCCAACCCTATGTTCCACTTACTAATGCCTCTCGCTGGATTGGTTCAGCCCTAATAGGACTGCCTCCAATAAGCAGTTAATGGGCCATGCAATGATCTTAACCACTTGATCTTAACAATTTTTTATTTTTTTTTAAAAGCCAATAAAAATATATATATTTTTGCCCATATGATAGGTGAAGCACTGCCTCACCTGCCTCTAGTGACTGCACATCACTGATATATATATATATATATATATATATATATATATATATATATATATATATATATATAATAGCCCTTTGCAGTCAAATACATGGCCATATACCTTTGAACCCTTATAAATATTTTTTATTAATATTTCTATGACTCATTTTTATCAGTACATATATGAGTGTAACTGTTTTTTAATATTATTTTTTTATATATATTTATATTGTGTTTGGTGCAACTTTTATTTTTTCCTTAACCCATTACACTAGGTCTCAAGTTTCTATTACTAATTTTTATCAGATAGTGCATATATGAGTGTAACTGTTTTTTTTTTTTTAATGTATTTATGTTTGGTGCAACTTTTATTTTATCCCTATCCCATTATTCAAGGTCTTCAGTTGTGCTAACCCGACGCACGTTAAATTTGATTGTGGTTGAGTGAACACATGTAATACACATGCAAATTAATGCAAATGCAATATTGCTATGTTATGTACGCGATAAATTTAGCCCACCACTTGTAATCTAGCCCTTAGTGTGTAAAACACCATAATAAGTATACTTGCATTTTGTATAGCTACCACTGCACAATATTGTACCATTGCAAAATGATAATAAAATAGAATAAACATTAGGTAACCACTCATACATGTTTCCCATTGTCTTTTCACTCTAATCATCCAACTGCAACTATGTATTGCATAACTACTAAAAACCTTCTTACTGACTCAACTCTTTACAGCTATTTTTATAATAATTACTTACAAATTGACCTACTGAATAACTTAGCTTCAACTGAAAGCGTTAGTCACTCTATAGCAGCAACACTGTCACCATTAGTTGTAGTTTGTGTGTGTTAAAAAAATATGGCCAATGAAAATTCCAAAACATTGTTATTAACAGAAGATGGGGCACATACAATTAAAGAGAATGTATGTTATTTAAGCACTTGTGGCCTTAAAAACATATCCATGTTCAGGGCAACTTGCATTTCAGGATAATCTTTACCTCATAAAACCCTTGTGACTTTTCAAAGACCAATATAAATTCAAACCACAAGCAAAATGATTTAGTTGAATATGACTATTAGGCAAACAAGTGTTTGCGCAAAACTAATGAAAAAGAACGTTTCCCTTCTATCATCATGACATATAATCCTCCACATAAGGATGTGCCTAATGAGGTTTGTGATTATCTGCTGTTGATGAGTGTGACAGCACGAAAACAGTTGCACTTCCTTTACAGTTCTCAGCAAACAACAGCTGGAAACTATACTGAAAACACTTTGAAAATCTTTCATCAAATAGGAACCTCTTTTTGAAGATATTTTTTTGTGCAGCAAAATGCTCAAAATATGTCAATAGGCTTACATATAAAGTTTTATTTCAATTTTATTCACAGCCTTTCCTGAAATTTAAAACAGTTTGCAATTCAGCAAGTTTGCTTGAATTTACATATATTTTATATGTAAATTTCTTTGTTAACTATAACATTTTTTGGAAAATCACATTTGTGATTTATGAGCATCAATTGCATAAATAATCATCACTTTACTAGTTCAAAATATAAGTTATTAATCAGGAAAAATATATTACCCATGAAAACGAAAAAAAACTAAAACAAAAAAAGAAAGAGTGGGTGTCCCCAGTCACATTAAAAAAATACAAGCGCTCAGCCTAGGAATTGCAAACTGACAGCGATAATAATGTACAAAATTTATAAACAATGTATAGCTTAAAGGGACGGTCAAGTCAAAACAAAACTTACATGATTTAAATAGGGCATGTAATTTTAAACAACTTTCTAATTTACTTTAATTATCAATTTTGCTTTGTTCTCTTTGTATTCTTAGTTGAAAGCTAAACCTAGAAGGCTCATATGCTAATTTCTTAGACCTTGAAGGCCGTCTCTAATCTAAAAGCATTTTGACAGTTTTTTACCACTAGAGGGCATTAGTTCATGTGTTTCACATAGATAACATTGAGCTCAGGCACATGAAGCTCCTAGGAGTCAGCACTGATTGGCTAAAAATGCAAGTCTGTCAAAAGAATTGAAATAAGGGGGCAGATTTCAGAGTCTTAGATACAATGTAATCACAGAGGTAAAAAGTATATTATTATAACTGTGTTGGTTATGCAAAACTGGGGAATGGGTAATAAAGGGATTATCTATTATTTTAAATAACGAAAATGTTGGTGTTTACTGTCCCTTTAAAAGAGCCACATGTGAGTAGATATAATCACTATGTCCACAATAATGTAATACAGTGACTCAGACTCAGTAAACCTGTGGCGTGGCGTGCAATCAATTATATTTGACAGTCAGACAGTCACATGCCAGTGTGTTGTTGTGTGTTGCTTACATGCTGTCGATTCAGCTCGTCATCATATATCCCCGCCAGCTCTGCCCCCCGTGGTTCTGCCACGGCAGCTCCTGAGATCACAGAGGAGAGCAGGAGACAGTAGCACTGTGGCATTGCAGTAAGTCAGTGTGTGACACTCTCTCAGTGATGATCCAGACCGGAGGAGTCAGCTAATAGTGATGTCGCGAATTGTTCGCGGGCGAATAGTTCCTGGTGAACATAGCTTGTTCGCGTTCTCAACGGCGGGCGAACATATGCGATGTTCGATCCGCCCCCTACTCGTCATCATTGAGTAAACTTTGACCCTGTATCTCACAGTCTGCAGACACATTCCAGCCAATTAGAAGCAGACCCTCCCTCCCAGACCCTCCCAGCTCCTGGACAGCAGCCATTTTAGATTCATTTGGAAGCTGCATTCTTAGTGAGAGGAGGGACAGTGTAGCTGCTGCTGATTTAATACGAAAATTGATAGCTAGGCTAGTGTATTTAGTGTCCACTACAGTCCTGAAGGACTCATCTGATCTCTGCTGTAAGGACAGCACCCCAAAAGCCCTTTTTAGGGCTAGAACATCAGTCTGTTTTTTTTTCTGTGTAATATAATTGCAGTTGCCTGCCTGCCAAGCCCCTTGCCCAGTGCCACCACTCATATCTGGTGTAACAGTAGTGTAAATTTAAAAAAAAAACTTTTTTGACTGTGAAACATCAGTCTGCTTGTGTAATCTAATTGCAGTTGCCTGCCTGACAGCGTGTGTGCCAGGCCCACTTGCCCAGTGCCACCACTCATATTTGGTGTAACAGTAGTGTAAATTTAAAAAAAAAAACTTTTTTGACTGTGAAACATCAGTCTGCTAGTGTAATCTAATTGCAGTTGCCTGCCTGCCAGCGTGTGTGCCAGGCTCACAGTGTATACTGTGCCCACTTGCCCAGTGCCACCACTCATATCTGGTGTAACAGTAGTGTAAATTTAAAAAAAAAACTTTTTTGACTGTGAAACATCAGTCTGCTTGTGTAATCTAATTGCAGTTGCCTGCCTGCCAGCGTGTGTGCCAGGCCCACTTGCCCAATGCCACCACTCATATCTGGTGTAACAGTAGTGTAAATATAAAAAAATAAAACTTTTTTGACTGTGAAACATCAGTGTGCTTGTGTAATCTAATTGCAGTTGCCTGCCTGCCAGCGTGTGTGCCAGGCCCACTTGCCCAGTGCCACCACTCATATCTGGTGTAACAGTAGTGTAAATATAAAAAAATAAAACTTCTTTGACTGTGAAACATTAGTCTGCTAGTGTAATCTTATTGCAGTTGCCTGCCTGCCAGCGTGTGTGCCAGGCTCACAGCGTATACTGTGCCCACTTGCCCAGTGCCATCACTCATATCTGGTGTAACAGTAGTGTAAATTTAGAAAAAAAAACTTTTTTTGACTGTGAAACATCAGTCTGCTTGTGTAATCTAATTGCAGTTGCCTGCCTGCCAGCGTGTGTGCCAGGCCCACTTGCCCAGTGCCACCACTCATATCTGGTGTAACAGTAGTGTAAATTTAAAAAAAAAAACTTTTTTGACTGTGAAACATCAGTCTGCTAGTGTAATCTAATTGCAGTTGCCTGCCTGCCTGCCATCGTGTGTGCCAGGCTCACAGCGTATACTGTGCCCACTTGCCCAGTGCCACCACTCACATCTGGTGTAACAATAGTTTACATTTAAAAAAAAACTTTTTTGACTGTGAAACATCAGTCTGCTAGTGTAATCTAATTGCAGTTGCCTGCCTGCCAGCATGTGTGCCAGGCTCACAGCGTATACTGTGCCCACTTGCCCAGTGCCACCACTCATATCTGGTGTAACAGTAGTGTAAATTTAAAAAAAAAAAATCTTTGACTGTGAAACATCAGTCTGCTTGTGTAATCTAATTGCAGTTGCCTGCCTGCCAGCGTGTGTGCCAGGCCCACTTGCCCAGTGCCACCACTCATATCTGGTGTAACAGTAGTGTAAATTTAAAAAAAATCTTTTTTGACTGTGAAACATCAGTCTGCTAGTGTAATCTAATTGCAGTTGCCTGCCTGCCAGCGTGTGTGCCAGGCTCACAGCGTATACTGTGCCCACTTGCCCAGTGCCACCACTCATATCTGGTGTAACAGTAGTGTAAATTAAAAAAAAAAAACTTTTTTGACTGTGAAACATCAGTCTGCTTGTGTAATCTAATTGCAGTTGCCTGCCTGCCAGCGTGTGTGCCAGGCACACTTGCCCAGTGCCACCACTCAAAACTGGTGTAACAGTAGTGTAAATTTAAAAATAAAACTTTTTTGACTGTGAAACATCAGTCTGCTTGTGTAATCTAATTGCAGTTGCCTGCCTGCCAGCGTGTGTGCCAGGCCCACTTGCCCAGTGCCACCACTCATATCTGGTGTAACAGCAGTGTAAATTTAAAAAAAAATTAGTGTAATCTAATTGCAGTTGCCTGCCTGCCTGTCAGTGTGTGTGCCAGGCTCACAGCGTATATTGTGCCCACTTGCCCAGTGCCACCACTCATATCTGGTGTAACAGTAGTGTAAATTAAAAAAAAAAAAACTTTTTTGACTGTGAAACATCAGTCTGCTAGTGTAATCTAATTGCAGTTGCCTGCCTGCCAGCATGTGTGCCAGGGTCACAGCGTATACTGTGCCCACTTGCCCAGTGCCACCACTCATATCTGGTGTAACAGTAGTGTAAATTTCAAAAACAAAAAAACTTTTTTGACTGTGAAACATCAGTCTGCTTTTGTAATCTAATTGCAGTTGCCTGCCTGCCAGCGTGTGTGCCAGGCCCACTTGCCCAGTGCCACCACTCATATCTGGTCGTCGCAAGGAGCTAGTGGCACAGTCAGACAGCATGCATCGGCACCCGGGGTCAGCCAGACAGCACACCAATCACGCATGCTGTTGCCACCATCAGAATGCCGTTCTGCAGAGCTCAGCAGTGTGGCATTTTTTGTGTGTGTCTGCCTCTGACAACAGCGATGCCATTTGCAACCTGTGCCAAAAGAAACTGAGTCATGGGAAGTCCAACACTCACCTAGGTACAACTGCTTTGCAAAGGCACATGATCGCACATCACAAACGCCTATGGGATCAACACATGTGTACAAGCAGCACACAAACTCAAAGCCGCCATCCTCCTCCTGGTCCAGCATCTTAAGCCACGTCAACCACTGCTGTCCTCCTTGCCCCCTCTCAACCATCCGCCACTCCGTCTCTCGCCTTGAGCAGTTCCTGCTCATCAGCTCACAGTCAGGTGTCTGTCAAGGACATGTTTGAGCGTAAGAAGCCAATGTCACAAAGTCACCCCCTTGCCCAGCGTCTGACAGCTGGCTTGTCTGAACTCTTAGCCCGCCAGAGTCTGAGGCGTTCCAAAAATTTGTAGCTATTGGGACACCGCAGTGGAAGGTACCCGGCCGAAATTTCTTTGCACAAAAGGCAATCCCCAACCTGTATTCGATTGTGCGAAAGGAAGTAATGGCATGTCTGGCACACAATGTTGGGGCAAGGGTCCATCTGACCACTGATAGCTGGTCTGCAAAGCATGGTCAGGGCAGGTATATCACATACACTGTGCATTGGGTAAACCAGCTGACGGCTGCCAAGCATGGAATGCGTGGCTCTGCAGAGGAGTTGGTGACACCACCACGACTTGCAGGCAGGCCTGCTGCCACATCCTCTACTCCTCCTACTCCATCCTCTTCCATAACCTCCTCGGCTGAGTCCTCTTCTGCTGCTGCATCTTGTTCCACATCAACGGCACCCCCCCAGCTCCCCAGGTACTATTCCACATCCCGGACGGCAGTGTCACGCCGTCTTGGGGTTGACTTGCCTGAAAGCAGAGAGTCACACCGGACCAGCACTCCTGTCCGCCCTGAACGCACAGGTGGATCAGTGGCTGACCCCGCACCAACTGGAGATCGGCAAAGTGGTTTCTGACAATGGAAGTAATTTGGTGGCGGCATTGAAATTGGGCAAGTTGACACATGTGCCGTGCATGGCACATGTGTGTAATCTGATCGTACAACGCTTTGTGCATAAGTACCCAAGCTTACAGGACGTCCTGAAGCAGGCCAGGAAGGTGTGTAGCCATTTCAGGCATTCCTACACGGCCATGGCGCACTTTTCAGATATCCAGCGGCGAAACAACATGCCAGTGAGGTGCTTGATTTGTGACAGCCCGACACGTTGGAATTCAACACTCCTAATGTTCGACCACCTGATCCAACAAGAAAAAGCCGTTAACGAGTATTTGTATCACCGGGGTGCTAGGACAGCCTATGCGGAGCTGGGAATTTTTTTGCCACGTTACTGGACGCTCATGCGCAATGCCTGTAGGCTCATGCGTACTTTTGAGGAGGTGACAAACTTAGTCAGTCACACCGAAGGCACCATCAGCGACAAAATACCATTTGTTTTCTTCCTGGAGCATGCCCTGCGAAGAGTGCTGGATCAGGCCGTAGATGAGCGTGAAGAGGAAGAGTTGTGGTCACCATCACCACCAGAAACAGCCTTATCAGCATCGCTTGCTGGACCAGCGGCAACGCTGGAAGAGGATTGTGAGGAAGAGGAGTCAGAGGAGGAATGTGGCTTTGAGGAGGAAGAGGAAGACCAACCACAACAGGCATCCCAGGGTGCTCGTTGTCACCTATCTGGTACCCATGGTGTTGTACGTGGCTGGGGGGAAGAAGATACCTTCAGTGAGATCACTGAGGACGAGGAATGGGACATGAGTAGATCGGCATCCAACCTTGTTCAAATGGGGTCTTTCATGTCGTTGTGCCTGTTGAGGGACCCTCATATTAAAAAGCTGAAGGAGAACGACCTGTACTGGGTGTCCATGCTACTAGACCCCTGGTATAAGCATAAAGTGCCTGAAATGTTACCAAATTACCGCAAGTCGGAAAGGATGCAGCAGTTCCAAAAGAAATTAAAAAGTATGCTTTACACAGCGTATAAGGGTGATGTCACAGCACAACGGGAATCTAACAGGGGAAGAGGTGAAAGTAATCCTCCGACTCCCATGACCACGCCGGCAAGGACAGGATGCTTTACAGACGTGTTGTTGATGGAGGACATGCGCAGCTTTTTAACTCCTATGCATTGCCACAGCCCTTCGGGGTCCACCCTCAGAGAATGACTCGACTGACAGGTAGCAGACTACCTCGCCTTAACTGCAGATCTCGACACTCTGAGGAGCGATGAACCCCTTGACTACTGGGTGTGCAGGCTTGACCTGTGGCCTGAGCTATCCCAATTTGCGATAGAACTTCTGGCCTGCCCCGCTTCAAGTGTCCTGTCAGAAAGGACCTTCAGTGCAGCAGGAGGTATTGTCACTGAGAAGAGAAGTCGCCTAGGTCAAAAAAGTCTAGATTACCTCACCTTTATTAAGATGAATGAGGGATGGATCCCGAAGGGACTGACATTGGGCGATACATTCGAGTAAAAAAGGCCTGATGAGATGAGCTGCCTTGGGCTAAAAATGGTCCACACGCTGCTGTATTTTATCTTCGAATGCCGGATGACTTGCGTGACTTATTCGCCACCAACTAGGGTTCAAGCCATAATGTTTTAGGGCACTTTCTGCCTGGGAAACAAACATCAATTTTTCTGGCCACTGCTACAGCAGCGGCTGCAACAATACCTAATTTTTCAGGCATGTGTACATGCCAAATTTTTCTGGCCTCTGGTGCTGCACTGTGGCTTCAAAAACCAAACCAAAAAAAAGGCACGTAACAGGGATTAAACTGATCGGAATAATACTACTTAACACACCACTCCTATCTGGTGGCACATTAGATTGCACGCGCAGTGCCCCAAATTTGAAGTAGGAGGACCGACCAAGCATCTTTTTCCATCTCCCGGTTCCTAAAATCCATGCCATATACACGTCCCCTGATAGGGGACGTAACAGGGATTAAACTTATCAGAATAGTACTACTTAACACACCACTCCTATCTGGTGGCACAGTAGATTGCACGCGCAGTGCCCCAAATTTGAAGTAGGAGGACCGACCAAGCATCTTTTTCCATCTCCCGGTTCCTAAAATCCATGCCATATACACGTCCCCTGATAGGGGACGTAACAGGAATTAAACTGATCAGAATAGTACTACTTAACACACCACTCCTATCTAGTGGCACAGTAGATTGCACGCGCAGTGCCCCAAATTTGAAGTAGGAGGACCGACCAAGCATCTCTTTCCATCTCCCGGTTCCTAAAATCCATGCCATATACACGTCCCATGATAGGGGACGTAACAGGGATTAAACTGATCAGAATAGTACTACTTGACACACCACTCCTATCTGGTGGCACAGTAGATTGCACGCGCAGTGCCCCAAATTTGAAGTAGGAGGACCGACCAAGCATCTTTTTCCATATCCCAGTTCCTAAAATCCATGCCATATACACGTCCCCTGATAGGGTACGTAACAGGGATTAAACTGATCAGAATAGTACTACTTAACACACCACTCATATCTGGTGGCACAGTAGATTACACGCGCAGTGCCCCAAATTTGAAGTAGGAGGACCGACCAAGCATCTTTTTCCATCTCCCGGTTCCTAAAATCCATGCCATATACACGTCCCCTGATAGGGGACGTAACAGGGATTAAACTGATATGAATAGTACTACTTAACACACCTTATAATAACGCAGAAAGAGGCAACAGACAGAGAGGAGTTTGAAGAAGAGGAGTCAGAGGAGGAAGGTGGCTTTGAGGAGGTGGAAGACCAAACACAGCAGGCATCCCAGGGGGCTTGTTGTCACCTTTCGGGGACCCTTGGTGTTGTACGTGGCTGGGTGGAGGAAGAGACCTTCAATGACATCAGTGAGGACAAGGAACGGGACATGGCTAGCTTGGTATCCAACCTTGTGCAAATGGGGAGTTTGCAGTTGTGCAAATGGACTGTTTGCGGTTGTTTGCGGTGCGTTAAAGGGACAGTCTAGGCCAAAATAAACTTTCATGATTCAGATAGAGCATGTAATTTTAAACAATTTTCCAATTTACTTTTATCACCAATTTTGCTTTGTTCTCTTGGTATTCTTAGTTAAAAGCTTAACCTAGGAGGTTCATATGCTAATTTCTAAGACCTTGAAGCCCACCTCTTTCAGATTGCATTTTAACAGTTTTTCACCACTAGAGGGTGTTAGTTCACATATTTCATATAGATAACACTGTGCTCGTGCACAAGAAGTTATCTGGGAGCAGGCACTGATTGGCTAGACTGCAAGTCTGTCAAAAGAACTGAAAAAAGGGGCAGTTTGCAGAGGCTTAGATACAAGATAATCACAGAGGTTAAAAGTATATTATTATAAATGTGTTAGTTATGCAAAACTTTGAAATGGCTAATAAAGGGATTATCTATCTTTTAAAACAATAAAATTTCTGGTGTAGACTGTCCCTTTAAACGGGGAGTTTGGTCTGTCACTGTGAAGCGGGCGTAACCCTTACACTACCTGATTGATACAACATCATACCTGATGTTTTAAAGCACGTTATTCCAAACAATTTAGGAATGTTAGGTGATTTATGCCCTTTATGGCTTAAAAACAGACTCTGCATCAACTATGTAATTTTCCATGGGAGTTTTGCCATGAATCCCCCTCCGGCATGCCACAGTCCAGGTGTTAGTCCCCTTGAAACAACTTTTCCATCACTATTGTGGCCAGAAAGAGTCCCTGTGAGTTTTAAAATTCGCCTGCCTATTGAAGTCAATGGCCGTTCGCCCGGTTCGCCCGTTCGCGAACAGTTGCGGAAGTTCAAGTTTGCAACATCATTATCAGCTAAGCTTTAGTTTAGAGTTTAAAAACAGTAAATAGTTGTATATGAGCGCTAACAGCTACAGGGTATGATGTATTCTAATATCACAAAGATATATTCAAATATCACAAAGATATAAGTATATTCCAAATGTAGAAATTTATAGACTATCTTGTTTACAGTACAAGAACATAAAATATACAAAAGTTTATTCATAGCACATATGACCCGTCATGAATAAAAATGTCTACCTAGACAGGAGTTTAATTAGATAGCCTTTCTAGACAAACAATATAAAATCCAAAAAATTTGACAAATATAGAAATACTTAAAAGTTCAATGTATAAAAGTTCCTATTGGTCACTTGTAAGGGTTCCACAATAGTGTTAAGTACTGGACTACTAAGTAGCAGTTGAATGGCAAAGCAAATAAGTATTCGCCAGCTGATTAAAAGTATTGTTATATAAACAACTGAAGTCCTGCTTGGAACTTGGTTTGATGATTAGTCTTGAAATAGGGCTCTCACTGATAGCGGTTAACCAGTATTAAGCATACAGACTTATACACCTCTTAATGTGCCTACATCAGTTTAGAAACGGCTCCATTTTCATATCCAGCAACTTACTGTTTTAGCTGCACTTTAGAGCCGTGGCACAGGTGTCTGTAATGCCCTGTCTGCTTGTTGGTCCGTCACTGCATTCGTGTCTATCATGTGACTCCAAGTGGCCAATCCTGGAGTAGTGGTCGCAGTTATGTTTTTCTAGACCCTTACTTTAGAAAAAGTAGTCCTTATGCAATCTTAAAGGGACAGTAAAGTCAAAACTAAACTTTCATGATTCAGAGAGGGCATGCAATTTTAAACAACTTTCCAATTTACTTTTATCATCACATTTGCTTTGTTCCCTTGGTGGTATTTTTGAAAAGCTAAACCTAGCTGGGCTCAAACTGATTTCTAAACAGTTGAAAACCGCCTCCTAGCTCAGAGCATTTTGAAAGTTTTTCACAGTTAGACTGTGCTAGTTCACATGTGTCATATAGATAACATTGGGCTCACTCCCGTAAGGTTATTTAGGAGTCTTCACTGATTGACTACACTGCATGTCTGTCAAAGGCACTTAGATAAGGAGGCTGTCAGAAGAGGCTTAGATACAAGGTAATCACAAAGGTAAAAAGTATATTAATATAACTGTGTTGGTTATGCAAAAACGGGGAATGGGTAATAAAGGGATTATCTATCTTTTTATATAAGAACATTTTTGGTGTAGACTGTCCCTGTAAGTAATCCTTGGTTATGTTTGAAATAGGAAAGAAAAATATCACCATCAACGTGTTTCACCATTACCACGGCTTTATCAAGATGGTTATTAAAAGTCTTTGGTGTCCTTATATACACACCTCCTTACAGGTGATTAGATGAATACTTAATAGTGCACCTCTTAAGGTGGAATTACTTATTGTGGAACAAATTCAGAATATTGCTTAGCGTAATTAGGTTCCTAGTATATAACATAAATATAACGGTCAAATATAGAAAATAAAAGCAATATTTAAAATATTATTTAAACCAATATAGAAACAACGTGTCACTGTACATATCTATATTAATATCTGTCTATTATTAGTTTGTCTAATATAATTGACAGTCCATAAATTAGTCACTATTATTAGCGATAAACCATTAATGATACTGTATTTTATATTTTCTTACAGATAAAAATCTGTTATGTACATTTCTTAAAGGGCCTATAGTTAAATCATTGTTAATCTAGAATAAAGGGATTCAGGTCTAGTTCTGAATTCAGACCTAGTGGGAATAGAATCCCCATGTCATAAATCATTTCTACTTCTTTAAGTAGCAATAATTTATCGGTCTCCCCCTCACCAGGGTTTTTTACCTTAAAAAATACCCCAATATCTAAGGTCTTTGGTGTTATTATTGTGCACACTTCTAAAATGTTCGCACAGTCTAGTGTCCTGATCACCTTTTTCAATATGGTTCAGGTGTTCTCTTATTGTTGTTTGTAAAGTCTTTGAGGTCTCACCTAAATATTGTTTTTTACAAGTACATTGGGTGAGATAAATCACTCCTTTATCGCTACACCTGATGGTATCTTTAATTTTGTATTCTTTATTTGTATTAGTAGAGGTGTAACATTTCAATTTAGTGCTGTGCTGACATGCCTTACAGGTATAACAAGGGTAATACCCACTAAGTTTATTCCCTAGGATATCTCTTTCTCTAGTATCTTTTGACTTTTTAAAAAAAATCACTAGGAGCTAGGATGCTTCTCATATTTTTTACTTTTTTATATATCACTATATGTCTTTCTGTCATCAAATGACCTATAACGGGGTCAGACTTGTGACAATATTTGTTTAGTATTTTTACCACTTGTTTATGTTGACAGTTATAATTTGTGACAAAAGGCACTTTGATAGTTTCTTGGTCTTCCTTAGTTACAATGTGAGTTTTTCTTTTTAGGGTATCATTTCTCTCTGTATCCCTAACTATATATATTGTTGATTTTATATCATCTGCATTATAGCCCTTTCCCAAAAACCTTTTTTCTAGTATTTCTATTTGTGTGTCATAATCAATGTCTGGAGCAATTGCGTCTAACTCTAAATCATTGCCCTTTGGGAATATTTTCTAATCCAACGATCTAAGGGGCAACTATTAGCATGCACATAGTTGTTGGCATCTACAGCCTTAAAATGGTTCTTAGTGTTAAGCTCCCCTTTTTCTAGAAAATATTTAAGTCCAAAAAAGTGATGGTTTCTTTACTTATAGTATATATAAATTGTAGATTTAAATAGTTGTTATTCTTATTGTTAAAGAAGTAAACTAAACTGTTCTCATCCCCCTTCTAGATGATTATGATGTCATCTATATAGCGTTTAAAGAGTATGAGGTTTGCACCCATGCTATGTCCCTGGATAAATTGTTGTTCCCATTTACCCATGAGCAAATTGGCATAGCTTGGTGCAAACCTTGTACCCATCGCTGTACCTCTGGTTTGTAAATAGAGATTTTGGTTGAAAGCAAATACATTATTAGTTAAAATATACTCAATACAGTCCAAAATGAAAAGATTATGTTTATGTTGTATCATGCTGTCTCCCTTGAGGTGCCATTTAACAGCTTCCAAACCTTTATCATGCATTATACTTGTATAAAGTGAGCTAACATCACTAGTAGCTAAAATATAGTCTTCCCTCCATTGGATAATTGTATAATTTTCAGTACCTCTGTTGCATCTTTAAGGTATGAAGGTAAACTTTGGACATATGTCTGCAATTGTCTATCGACGTATTGAGATAGGTTTGAACTTATATATGAAATCCCTAAAATAATGGGATGCCCTGGTGGATTTATTATACTTTTATGCACTTTTGGTAGAAAATAAAACATTGCCATTTTTTGAAATTTTTGATATATGTAACTGTATTCTTTATTGTTAATTATGCCTTCTCCTTTTGCTTTAATTAGCATATTGTGTAGTTTGTTATTCATTTTGTTCATTGGATTCAGTTTAAGTTTTTTATAGGTATCTGCAACATTTAAAAGGCAATTGGCTTTCTGTATATATTTGTCTGTGTCCATTATTACTATGCTACCGCCTTTGTCAGCCGGCTTAATGGTGATAGCATCATCTTTCTGTAAGGTGTTAAGGGTATGTCTTTCTTTTATGGTCATATTGTATTTCATGTTTTTATCATCGTCTGTATTGATTTTAGCTATATCTTGTGATACTAGTCTCTCAAAGACTTCTATATTGCGCCCTTTGTTATACACTGGATAGAACTTAGACTTAGATTTAAGATCTGTGTATGTAATTCCTTTGGATGTACTTTGTTCTGTATTTATTAATTTTTCTAAAGGGTTTTTCATAAAATGCCTTTTAAGTGTGAGTTTCCTAACAAATTGTTTGATATGTATGTGTCTTAAACTTGTTTAATTTGGCGGTAGGGGCAAAAGTTAATCCTAATTGTAACACTCTGTTTTCATCATTTGTTTTTTGGCTGAAATTGAAAATTCCAGTCTTTTTTTATCTCCATTTCTTTTTGGATTGGGTTTTGTTTCCTCCTTCCTCTGGTTCCTCTAACACTCTTTTTCTTAATGTTCTTTGATCTAATTGGGTGCACTCCTCTAAAAAATCCCAAGATGTGCTTGGTCTAGTGGTCTCATTCTCGCTATGTACATCTTCAATTTGTTCATTATGTTTTTCAAGTGGGTTAAATCTATTTCTTAGTGGAACGGTCCATTCTTTTTTCTTGGGTTGTCGGGGTGTATATTCATTATAATAATGATTGTTATAGTCATTCTGACGATTATATGAATTGTGGTAGTTGTAATCAGTGTTTCTATTTAAATTGTAGTAATTATAATCAATGTCTCTATTTTCATATCTACTAAAATCATTATACTTCTGCGTTCTGTTACTATCAGTATATCTTGGTGTACCCAAATTATGATATTGTCTTTCTTCTCCTCTAGTCTGCTCAAAGTTTCTGGATCTGTATCCATATGTATTTGTAATATGTTGATTCTCACTAGATCTCTGGTAGTCTCTATTGGGTCTCTGGTAAAAATACTAAACAAATATTGACACCTTATTAAGTCTGACCCTGTTATAGGTCATTTGATGACAGAAAGACCTATAGTGATATATAAAAAGGCCAAAAATATGAGAAACATCCTAGCTCCTATTGATTTTTAAAAAAAGTCAAAAGTAACTAGAGACAGAGATATCCTGGGGGATAAACTTAGTGGGTATTACCTTTGTTATAGCTTTAAGGCATGTCAGCACAGCACTAAATTGAAATGTTACACCTCCACTAATACAAATAAAAAATACAAAATTAAAGATACCATCAGGTGTAGCGATAAAGGAGTGATTTATCCAATGTACTTGTAAAAAACAATATTTAGGTGAGACCTCAAGGACTTTATGAACAAGAATAAGATAACACCTGAACCGTATTGAAAAAGGTGATCAGGACACTAGATTGTACAAACATTTTAGAAGTGTGTACAATAATAACACCAAAGACCTTAGATACTGGGGTATTTGTAAGGTAAAAAAACCCTGGCGAGGGGGAGACTTCGATAAATTATTGCTACTTAAAGAAGCAGAAATGATTTATGACATAAGGACTTTATTCCCTCTAGGTCTGAATTCATAACTAGACCTGAATCCCTTTATTCTGGATTAACAATGATTTAACTATAGACTCTTTAAGAAATGTACGTAACAGATTTTTATCTGTAAGAAAATATAAAATACAGTATCATTAACGGTTTATCGCTAATTATAGTGACTAATTTATGGACTGTCAATTATATTAGACAAACTAATAATAAACAGATATTAATATAGATATGTACAGTGACACGTTGTTTCTATATTGTTTTAAATAATGTTTGAAATATTGTTTTTATTTTCTATATTTGACCGTTATATTTATGTTATGATTCATCTGTATACACTAGAAACCTAAATACGCTAAGCAATATTCTGAATAAGTTTCACAATAAGTAATTCCACCTTAAGAGGTGCACTATTAAGTATTCATCCAATCACCTGTAAGGAGGTGTGTATAAAAGGACACCAAAGACTTCTAATAACCATCTTAACAAAGCCGTGGTAATGGCGAAATGCGTTGATGGTGATTATTTTCTTTCTTATTTCAAACCTAACCGAGGATTACTTAGGATTGCATAAGGACTACTTTTCTTAAAATCTCTGCGCAGAGTACAGATCTAGAGAAACATAACCACGACCACTACTCCAAGATTGGCACTTGGAGTCACATGATAGAAACGAATGCGGTGACAGACCAGCAAGCAGACAGGGCATTACAGACACCTGTGCCATGGCTCTGAAGCGCGGCTAAAACAGTAAGTTGCTGGATATGAAAAAGGAGC
Source organism: Bombina bombina (assembly GCF_027579735.1). Lineage (NCBI taxonomy): Eukaryota > Metazoa > Chordata > Amphibia > Anura > Bombinatoridae > Bombina > Bombina bombina. The sequence goes on from NC_069501.1 coordinate 847,038,945, forward strand.
CGTTTCTAAATGAAGGTAGGCACATTAAGAGGAGTCTAAGTCTGTATGCTTAGTACTGGTTAACCACTATCAGCGAGAGAACTATTTCAAGGCGAATCTTCAAACCAAGTTCCAAGCAGGACTTCAGTTGTTTATAAAACAATACTTTTAATCAGCTGGCGATTACTTATTTGCTTTGCCATTCAACTGCTACTTAGTAGTCCAGTACTTAACACTATTGTGGAACCCTTACAAGTGACCTATAGGAACTTTTATACATTGAACTTTTAAGCAATTCTATATTTGTCACATTTATTGGATTTTATATTGCTTGTCTAGAAAGGCTATCTAATGAAACTCCTGTCTAGGTAGACATTTTTATACATATGTGCTGTGAATAAACTTTTATATATTTTATGTTCTTGTACTGTAAACAAGATACTCTTGTCAGATTGAGCTCACATTCTATTGGCTGTTCCGATCAGCCAATAGAATGCAAGCTCAATCTGATTGGCTGATTGGATCAGCCAATCGGATTGAACTTGATTCTGATTGGCTGATTCCATCAGCCAATCAGAATATTCCTACCTTAATTCCGATTGGCTGATAGAATCCTATCAGCCAATCGGAATTCGAGGGACGCCATCTTGGATGACGTCATTTAAAAGAACCGTCATTCGTCGTTCAGTCGTCGGCCAGGATGGATGTTCTGCGGTGGAGGTCTTCAGGATGCTGCCGCTTCGCTCCGGATGGATGCTGCTTGGATGAAGACTTCAATCGGATGGAAGACCTCTTCTGCCCCGCTTGGATGAAGACTTCAGCCGGATCATGGACCTCTTCAGCCCCCCGCTTGGGCTTGGATCAGGACATCGGAGGAGCTCTTCAGGACGGATCGGTGAACCTGGTATGGTGAAGATAAGGTAGGAAGATCTTCAGGGGCTTAGTGTTAGGTTTATTTAAGGAGGGTTTGGGTTAGATTAGGGGTATGTGGGTGGTGGGTTGTAATGTTGGGGGGGGGTATTGTATGTTTTTTTTTTACAGGCAAAAGAGCTGTATTTCTTGGGGCATGCCCCGCAAAGGGCCCTGTTCAGGGCTGGTAAGGTAAAAGAGCTTTGAACTTTAGTAATTTAGAATAGGGTAGGGCATTTTTTTATTTTGGGGGGCTTTGTTATTTTATTAGGGGGCTTAGAGTAGGTGTAATTAGTTTAAAATTGTTGTAATATTTTTCTTATGTTTGTAAATATTTTTTTATTTTTTGTAACTTAGTTCTTTTTTATTTTTTGTACTTTAGCTAGTTTATTTAATTGTATTTATTTGTAGCAATTGTATTTAATTAATTTATTGATAGTGTAGTGTTAGGTTAATTGTAGGTAATTGTAGGTAGTTTATTTAATTAATTTATTGATAGTCTAGTGTTAGGTTTATTTGTAACTTAGGTTAGGATTTCTTTTACAGGTAAATTTGTAATTATTTTAACTATTTTAGCTATTAAATAGTTCTTAACTATTTAATAGCTATTGTACATGGTTAAAATAAATACAAAGTTACCTGTAAAATAAATATAAATCCTAAAATAGCTATAATATAATTATAATTTATATTGTAGCTATATTAGGATTTATTTTACAGGTAAGTATTTAGCTTTAAATAGGAATAATTTATTTAATAAGAGTTAATTAATTTCGTTAGATTTAAATTATATTTAACTTAGGGGGGTGTTAGTATTAGGGTTAGAATTAGCTTTAGGGGTTAATACATTTATTAGAATAGCGGCGAGATTCGGTCGGCAGATTAGGGGTTAATAATTGAAGTTAGGTGTCGGCGATGTTAGGGAGGGCAGATTAGGGGTTAATACTATTTATGATAGGGTTAGTGATGCGGATAAGGGGTTAATAACTTTATTATAGTAGCGCTCAGGTCCGGTCGGCAGATTAGGGGTTAATAAGTGTAAGGTTAGGGGTGTTTAGACTCGGGGTACATGTTAGAGTGTTAAGTGCAGACGTAGGAAGGGTTACCGCATAGCAAAAAATGGGGCTGCGTTAGGAGCTGAACGCGGCTTTTTTGCAGGTGTTTGGTTTTTTTTCAGCTCAAACAGCCCCATTGTTTCCTATGGGGGAATCGTGCACGAGCACGTTTTTGAGGCTGGCCGCGTCCGTAAGCAACTCTGGTATCGAGAGTTGAAGCTGCGTTAAAAATGCTCTACGCTCCTTTTTTGGAGCCTAAAGCAGCCTTTATGTGGACTCTCAATACCAGAGTTATTTTTATGGTGCGGCTAGAAAAAAGCCGGCGTTAGTTTTTCGGGTCGTTACCGACAGAACTCCAAATCTAGGCCTAAGTTTGGAATATACTTTTTTCACTTATATCTTTGTGATATTAAAATATATCTTTGTGATATTAGAATACATTGTATCCTGTAGATGTTAGGGCTTATATACAACAATTTACTGTTTTTTATCTGATTTTATTCCTGATTTTATATAAGTATATATATATATATATATATATATATATATATATATATATATATACACTCACTTTTTTTAGGCCTTCCCAGTCAAACACCTTGACATACACCATATCCCTTTTTAAAACAATTATTTTAATAATAAACTTACAGTATATTAAATTTTATGTATGTCTTTATATGAGTGTAATATTTTTTTTTAATATGTTTTTTTTTCAATATGTTCTACGTGTGTTTTGTGCAATGAATATTCTGGCCCTAACACATTGTTTCAGGTCTCAAGTCGCACTAATTCTTCTAGCTATATTTTGGGTTGCCCATAACCTTCAACTTGTAATATGAGCCCTGTTTAGTACGGTCACAATATCCATTGAAAGTAAAGGGTGCGCTAAAGGGATGTTGGCCACATTAAACCTTCTCTGGTTATTCCGTTTTACCATGGAATATCAATTTGTGCTGTAATTTTTGAGAGGTCCAATTAAATTGATAGCACACCCAGCGCTATTAATAGTGCTCCACTTTTAATTTTGGCCACTTTGTATCATCCAAAGGATATGAAATGCTAGGAGTACATGACATACAGCTATATAGAACTGTACCCCTTTTCGAATGATGAGTGGGTCCAAATTGAACACCCTTTCGCAATTTCTCCCTCACCTGCCTGGTAGGTATAATAAATGGTGCAAATAAATACAAAAAAACTAAATGGGAAAAAGGTGATAAAACTAAAGCAATACGACTTTAACATCTTAGAGTCCCTAAACTTCAATGATAAATAATCCAATTCTACCCAGGGTTGCTTGTCACTTAAAGGGACACTGAACCCAATTTTTTTCTTTTGTGATTCAGATAGAGCATGAAATTTTAAGCAACTTTCTAATTTACTCCTATTATCACATTTTCTTCATTCTCTTGCTATCTTTATTTAAAATGCAAGAATGTAAGGTTAGATGCCGGCCCATTTTTGGTGAACAACCTGGGTTGTTCTTGCTGATTGGTGGATAAATTCATCCACCAATAAAAAAGTGCTGTCCAGAGTTCTGAACAAAAAAAGCTTAGATGCCTTCTTTTTCAAATAAATATAGCAAGAGAATGAAGAAAATTTGATAATAGGAGTAAGTTAGAAAGTTGCTTAAAATTGCATGCTCTATCTGAATCACAAAAAAATAAAAATAAAATAAAAAAAATATGTTGGGTTGTGTCCCTTTAAAATAAAAGAAAAACTGGGGCGGAGCTAGCCTTTGTGGAGAACGGACGTGTTGAGACTGAGCTCCTCCATAAAGTTGGTGATATTATTGCTATAAAGTGATCGATGATAAAATTTTAAAGAGATTTTACACCTATTAGGAAGGTATCCAGAGGGTTACAACAAAGGACTGTGAGATTTTTACCCTGCTCTTCCCACGGAGGGAACTATTGATTACACCTCAACAGCAGCATATCAGACCAGCCGGAACCCACTGAATCTGCTTACCAACGGTCCTAATCGGAATAGGGGCGAAGCGGTGTCACAGTGAGGAGCGGGTGAGTTGTGGAAACACAAAAGTACAGGCTCCCTGCTGACTAAACCCGATACCACCGGCAGTGAAAGAAGTGCGAACAAGCGCCATTACTCTGTGACGTCACAGAGAGACACCGACAGTGAAAGGGGAAGTGCCCTAGAACTACAGCACATAAGTCAAAACAAATTCTCCCTAGCGTTAACAGTGGCCACCAGCCCCTAATTACTTACAAGCAGTAACAGGCTAATACAGGAGACAGAGGGCTCTAAATAGCCTGTGACTAGCACTGTCTGGGTCTTAAAGAGCTGCAAGCAAGCATTCAGATAGTGCAGCTGGTCTGGGGCCTAGTGGGTAGCTAGTGAACTTCACAGTGAGATAGTTGGGCACCGAAGAGGCTACACATAAATCCCTTCACTTCACTATCTACAGTGACACCAAAAACATCAGCGCATAATAAAGAAAGTACAGAACCATACATCCACCTAACACCACACAAGAACCCTCACTGTGACGCTTTACAAATAGCCCAAAATCACTGTAATCCTTCCAAATCTCTATCTTAGCAGCTGCTCCTTTCACTAAGAAATAAATCAAACACCTCTATCAGCAACAGGTGATAATACAACAACCATATTGTAGAGGGGTCTGCCTCCTAAACTAATATAAAACCGACCTCAAAACTATACAGTAACTAGAAAAAGTGACCTACAAGCAACTCACTAAGAGCTGGTGAATATATCTTGCAGCATACCCCAATAACCTACTGACATTAGCCCACCCCCTGGAATACATACAGAACAGCATAACCTGGGGTTACATGAGAAATAGAATGTAAGCAACACTCTGATTTCTTATTGGGGGAACCAAAAGCTATCCAGTATAATGAGAATAACATCACTATGAACCACATCATGTACTAAAAAATAACAAATACTCCTCTTGTTTTCCTAAATGAGCTGCCAGCCTAAGAAAAACAACCAAAATCAAATTTAGGTTACCAGAATCACTATATAAGCACATATCCTACACAACCCGTCCAACAGAAAACAGCTACGCCAGGGGACAGCAAAACTAACCCCTTTCTATAAAATATTACATTTCTTTCAGCTATACCTACTTCACGTCAAGATGGCCTCTAAAAGACACACCAAAGGAGATAAAACAATAAAAGCAACAGCTGTATCTGCGTTTTTCAAACCTTCTCAGGCAGCTAAAAATTTGACAGACACAGAAGCGGAAGAAGAACTGGAAACTGATCATCAACACTCACCACAAGACAAAAGTCCGCTGACTAAAGCTGATCTTAGAAATTTAGTATCCAAGCAGGACATTGCAGATAATTTTGACAGATTATGGGAAAAAATAGATTCTATACACTCATCTGTGACCAATAGCCTCTCTGAAATCAAGTCTGATCTACAGGAGATGGGTAATAGGATTGAAACATTAGAAGACCAGAAGGACTCCATGGTAGACCAAATGGATGAAATATCTCAAACCATGTCTTCACAACAACATATACTTGAAGAATTTCAGGATAAAATGGAGGATCTGGAAAATAGGAGCAGGAGGAATAACATACGCCTCAAAGGAGTTCCAGAGGAAGTGAGTCCTGCAGAAATCCCAAGTTATCTTGCGCAACTCTTCACTCAAATTACAAACTCTCCAGCTGACTATGTTTTCCACCTAGAGAGAGCACATAGGGCACTAAAGGCTAAACCTAAACCAGGCCTGCCCCCAAGAGACATTATAATTAAACTAACTTTCTTCCCGGACAAAGAAAAAATTCTACAGGCAGCGAGAAAACACCCAACTTATAAACATCAAGGCAACATAATACAATTCTACCAGGACCTTAGCGTCAGGACCCTGCAAAGGAGAGGATCCCTACGCCCTCTCACTACTTTACTAAGAAAACACCAGATCCCTTATAAATGGGGGTTCTCGTTCGCCTTGCACATCATAAAAGACTCCAAAACAATCACACTTAAAGATTCAGAGGATATACCTGAGATCTGCAAAATTCTATCACTAGAGACACCCAATGTCCCAAACACGGCACCAAATCAAGAAAAAAGCAGAAACCCAGACAGACATTCAGATTCTGTTAAATGGCAGACTATTGGCCACAAAAAAAACAAAAAATAAAGGAAACAAGAGGGAAAATCTCCTAGACTATATCCTGTTCATTTCAAAGATTTACACTAGTACAGAACCTATTTCGTTTGGAACCTGAGAGTCAGTAAGATCGGAGAAAAGAACAACAGTCAGAGATGATGCCAGATCACCTTTAAAACATCTGAAATTATAGGTCTCCGGTCTCTGACCTGACACTGAACTTGCTAACTGTTGCCTCTACTTAGAGGCTCCTACTAAGTTCTAGTTATGAAAGTTATAAGAGGTTATGGGACTATAATTTCCCCCAAGACAATTTAGTTTAATATAAATTCTCACTTACTCTAACGATGCATAATAGCTTACCTTCTAGAGGTCCTAATGTTGAGGACCCCGAAATGTTGTTTATTATGTTATTAACTATGTATTTTTTTCCTAGATCCCCTCCCATCCCCAGTGACCACACAGCACAACCCATCAACTATACATCAGAATGCCTACAACCGGTAACACTAGGTTTGCAGTCCGGAGGTTCACAGGTAACAAAACTCCTTTTGCACCAATCTAAAACAGACACACTAATATGATCCCTAAAATAAAATTATTATCTCATAATGTAAGGGGATTAAACACTAATGTAAAAAGACGAATGGCGATGACTCAATATACCTCCTTACACGCCAACATTTTATTTCTCCAGGAGACTCATTTGCTTAAAGACAATATTCCAAAATATTGGGCAAAGAATTTCAATACCCACTTCCACTCGACAGCAACATCTAAAAAAAGGGGCACATCCATCCTCATACATTCCTCACTCGATTTCAAACAAGAGGATATAATGGCAGATACTGAAGGGAGGTATATAATAGTAAAAGGTAGAATTTCAGAATCGGAGATCACCCTATGCAACGTCTGTGCACCAAACGACAATCAACACAGCTTTTTTCAACACATTTCACACTTGCTCACGCAATGGTCCTATACGAAAATAATTATAGCAGGAGATTTTAATATTACCATGAGGCCTATCAGTCCAACTGAATCCAAGCCCTTAACCAATAAGCAAGCTAGACACAATCGTATAGTCAAATCAATTCAGGAACATCTATTACCCCACTCCCTAATAGAATCATGGACAACATTATATGGCTTGACCAATGACACTACGTTTTACTCAGCAGCACATAAATCCTATATTAGATTAGACTATATATATGTAAGTCAGATATTACAACCTCTATTACATAACTCTCAGATACATGCATGCGTATGGTCTGATCACTCGATCATCACTCTACAGGGAGTGCAGAATTATTAGGCAAGTTGTATTTTTGAGGATTAATTTTATTATTGAACAACAACCATGTTCTCAATGAACCCAAAAGACTCATTAATATCAAAGCTGAATAGTTTTGGAAGTAGTTTTTAGTTTGTTTTTAGTTATAGCTATTTTAGGGGGATATCTGTGTGTGCAGGTGACTATTACTGTGCATAATTATTAGGCAACTTAACAAAAAAACAAATATATACCCATTTCAATTATTTATTTTTACCAGTAAAACCAATATAACATCTCAACATTCACAAATATACATTTCTGACATTCAAAAACAAAACAAAAACAAATCAATGACCAATATAGCCACCTTTCTTTGCAAGGACACTCAAAAGCCTGCCATCCATGGATTCTGTCAGTGTTTTGATCTGTTCACCATCAACATTGCGTGCAGCAGCAACCACAGCCTCCCAGACACTGTTCAGAGAGGTGTACTGTTTTCCCTCCTTGTAAATCTCACATTTGATGATGGACCACAGGTTCTCAATGGGGTTCAGATCAGGTGAACAAGGAGGCCATGTCATTAGATTTTCTTCTTTTATACCCTTTCTTGCCAGCCACGCTGTGGAGTACTTGGACGTGTGTGATGGAGCATTGTCCTGCATGAAAATCATGTTTTTCTTGAAGGATGCAGACTTCTTCCTGTACCACTGCTTGAAGAAGGTGTCTTCCAGAAACTGGCAGTAGGACTGGGAGTTGAGCTTGACTCCATCCTCAACCTGAAAAGGCCCCACAAGCTCATCTTTGATGATACCAGCCCAAACCAGTACTCCACCTCCACCTTGCTGGCGTCTGAGTCGGACTGGAGCTCTCTGCCCTTTACCAATCCAGCCACGGGCCCATCCATCTGGCCAATCAAGACTCACTCTCATTTCATCAGTCCATAAAACCTTAGAAAAATCAGTCTTGAGATATTTCTTGGCCCAGTCTTGACGTTTCAGCTTGTGTGTCTTGTTCAGTGGTGGTCGTCTTTCAGCCTTTCTTATCTTCGCCATGTCTCTGAGTATTGCACACCTTGTGCTTTTGGGCACTCCAGTGATGTTGCAGCTCTGAAATATGGCCAAACTGGTGGCAAGTGGCATCTTGGCAGCTGCACGCTTGACTTTTCTCAGTTCATGGGCAGTTATTTTGCGCCTTGGTTTTTAAACACGCTTCTTGCGACCCTGTTGACTAATTTGAATGAAACGCTTGATTGTTCGATGATCACGCTTCAGAAGCTTTGCAATTTTAAGAGTGCTGCATCCCTCTGCAAGATATCTCACTATTTTTGACTTTTCTGAGCCTGTCAAGTCCTTCTTTTGACCCATTTTGCCAAAGGAAAGGAAGTTGCCTAATAATTATGCACACCTGATATAGGGCGTTGATGTCATTAGACCACACCCCTTCTCATTACAGAGATGCACATCACCTAATATGCTTAATTGGTAGTAGGCTTTCGAGCCTATACAGCTTGGAGTAAGACAACATGCATAAAGAGGATGATGTGGTCAAAATACTAATTTGCCTAATAATTCTGCACTCCCTGTACAGGTGGAGGGATTATGCGACCCAAACAGAAGTAAAACATGGACCTTTGATAAGACATGCATCAGAAACCCCCAAACACATGACAATATACTTAAGCTATTAACCGAATATTGGCATATAAATACAGATACAGCAACTAACTCAGGGATCACATGGGCGGCTCACAAAGCGGTCTTAAGGGGGATACTTATCAAAGAAAAAACTATACAGATCAGAAAATACAGACAACAATTAAAACACTTTTACACAGAAATCGAGGAATTGGAAAGACGACACAAGCACACTAAGACAAAAGCTATTCAAAAAGATCTCCACTCGAAAAAAACGGCACTAGCTGCACTCCTTCACTCACAAGCTACTAGAACAATTCTGCACCAACAGGCACAATACTTCATATTCGCAAACAAACCCGATAGATACATGGCACACAAAATTCGGGAACGTTGTAGAGCCTCAGTGATCTCCTCGATTGAGACACCTGACAACACAGTAACCTCACAGCCACAAACAATAGTGGACACTTTTGCAGCATATTATGGGGACCTTTACGATGGGAGAAAGGTTTTACACAACTCTGAAACAGAGACACTTATCTCAACATTTTTCAATCACAGCTTATTGCAAACCATTTCTAAGGAACAGAGAGAGTCTTTAAATTCATCCATATCCACTATGGAGGTACTAGGGGCTATCAAAGATCTTAAACCGGGAAAGGCGCCCCGATGGCTTTCCTGGTGAATATTACAAATTATTTAAAGTAACATTGATTCCACACCTTGTCAAACTGTGTAACTACATCATGGAGGGAGGGGTCATTCCACCTGAGCTCCTGGCTGCAAAAATAGTTGTGATCCCCAAACCGGGGAGGGACCACAAAAAGTGTCAAAATTACCGTCCAATATTCCTAATTAACCAGGATCTCGAGATATTCACGAAGATATTAGCAAACAGATTTAAACATATTACACCACACATGGTCCACCCAGATCAGGTGGGTTTTATTAAAGGTAGGGAAGCCCCAGATAATATCCGCAAAGTCACCAACCTAATCCAGTTCCTAAAAGAGACACGAACGCCTTCTCTGCTCTTATCGTTGGACACGGAGAAGGCGTTTGATAGAATCGACTGGGATTATATGTTTTTAGTATTACATAAGATGGGGTTTGAGGGTGCAGTCATGAAAGCATTAAAAGCTATTTACTCTGTACCAGGAGCGCAGGTTTCATCTGCAGGATACAAATCACAACCCTTCCCAATCCGTAATGGAACCAGGCAGGGGTGCCCTTTGTCTCCGTTGCTTTTTGCCCTATGATTAGAGCCACTGGCCGCCAAAATCCGCTTGCATCCGGATATCTCGGGAGTTAAGATGGATAAGGTGGAACATAAATTAGCTTTGTTTGCAGACGATATTCTGTTGACTGTAACTAACCCCTTGGTATCGTTACCCAATCTTTACCAAACTTTAGAGACCTTCTCTGTCATTTCGGGATTTAAAATAAATGCAGAAAAGTGCGAAGCCCTACCCGTTGCGCTTCCCCGACAGACTCAGACGATATTGGAATCCAATTTCAATTTTAAATGGATGAAACATTCCCTAAAATACCTGGGAATCCACCTTACTACCTGCCCCTCACAGTTATATAAAGCAAACTATATCCCACTGTTCAAACAGGTTAGAAAGGATTTATCAAAATGGAAAACATATAAATTTTCCTGGCTAGGTAGAGTGGCCGCGGTTAAAATGACTGCCTTGCCGAGGATCCTATATCTTTTTAGAACACTACCTATCCAAATTGTGAAAACAGATATAGACTCATTACAAAAAGAAATACTAATCTACATTAGAGGGGACAAAACGAATAGGATAGCTAAATCAATTCTGACCAGACATAAGAAATTGGGAGGTGTTGGGGCCCCTAATTTGATGGAATACTACCACGCTGCCAGATTGGCACAGGACAGTCTACTGTTAAAAAGAAACAGAGAGATTATTTGGCCTACCTTAGAAAAATCACTAGGTGGATGGGGTGAAATGGATACAATTATTTGGGATCCTGGGAGAACACAAACTACACAAGAGTCTCATAGACCTTACACTGCAGATCTTACAATAACCACCTGGAAGAAAGCGAAAATCAAATACGACCTCATACCACAATATTCCTTATACATCCCGATAAAATATATTTTGCCCAGTGAACTCTGGGGTCAGCTTCAGAAATGGGAGAATAAGGGTCTATATAGAGTGGCAGACTTCATAGAGGGTGGAACTACACTTACATTTAACCAACTTCAGGAAAAATTGCTCCCCCTGAAATTGCGATGGTACCTATACCTACAGATACACTCAGCCACCCAGACATATTTGAAACATCCGAGAGGAAAGAAAACCACACCACTAGAACACTTATGTAAATCAGAGGACTGTGATAAACACACTATTTCTACTCTTTATATAAGCATACAGGCCTCGCAGATCAATATAAAAACCTCCAGTATGGTGGCGTGGGAAAGAGAACTACACATCTCTAGAGACATTAAAGAGTGGGAAACAATATTTCAGAATGCTGAAAAAGGGCTCATAAGTGTAGATCTTAAGGAAAATACAATTAAAACTATACACCGATGGTATCTAACACCCACGAGAACGGCTCATATGCACACGCAGGGAAGTTCCCAATGCTATAGAGGATGTGGAGAGATAGGAACATATAAGCATATGTAGTGGGATTGTAGAGAAATTACAGAGATATGGAAACAACTCTCCTCTTTTCTCAGCCACATACTGAACGAAAATATAGACCTCACAATCCAACATGCCCTCCTACATCTACATATAAATTGATTTAACAAACATATCAACACATTTATTAGGATACTATGTACAGTTACGAGGACATGCATAGCCAGACATTGGAAAACTGGTAGTCCGACCTGGACAGAGATCTACAATAAAATTCAACATACGTACAACATGTACGAGTTGGCATCACACACTCTAGACAATAAAGAGACAGTCCTAGCAATATGGTTTTATTGGATAGCTAAATGAAACCTAGTCACGTCAGAAAAACAAGAGATATAGACACTGATAATTCAGTTGTAAAAATTTTCACTTATTACGGTACACACTATAATCACTAAAATGAGCTGTGTCGTCACTACCCCCCCCTTTCCCCCTTCCCCTCTTCTACCCTAACTGATATAACCTTACCTTCTCAAGGTATTGTATTCTCCAAACTTAAGTTTTGTTGAGACAGCACGGTTATCCTCAGATTCCATAGAAATGTTTAAATACCTCAACAAAAGATTAATATGGAAGCTAGATATGATGACTATTCCACCCCTTAAAAGGAACTGCTCAACACCAAGGACGACTCATGGACAAATTATCATCAGAAATAGATGATTTCTGAGCGTTAGTATTTATCTTTCAGTGAAAAACCCAAAAGGACATCTAAAAATCACTGGAAGCGAGATGAGCACTGTAATAGTTAATCTGTCAGCTAACTTAAGCGTTTTATAGAATTGTTATACTGTACAACTGCTTTCTAATTTCCAAGAAGCTGGAGAAACATGTAGAAGAAGGTATATCTGTAACTGTTTTATTACTTCAAACTGTTAATAAAAATTATTCAAACATAAAATAAAAGAAAAAAAGAGAGCTTAGCCTAAGAGAGTATGTCTTCCAAGAACATACTCGTTAGGGCACAAATCTCTTCTTCTAAAATACCTATGCATGATTACTAGGCACATATGCTGCTCCACTGTGACTACAAGAGAATCCATCCACTGGAAACCAGGATTTAAATAATTGTTTAAAACAATATGTTTGAACAAATAAGAAAAACAAGAAACTTGAATATGAAAGGACCACATCCCTAAACTTTCACTAAATGTGATAACATGTCTGGTTAGGGTCATAAAAATGGTGCTACAGTAGATCAAGGCCAAGGGGCCTATTTATCAAAGCGTCAACTATGTTGCATTCGCCGGCGACAATACGCTCGACAGATATCGTCAGACATCGCTGATGTGGACCTGAATACGATTTTCTTATTTATCAAAAAAGCTGTCAAAAACATGCGCATCAAGTACAATGCGAAGAGCATCGGACTGGTGTTAACTAACAGTCATTAATGTCGAGGTTATTCGGGTTTTTCCCAACTTTATTTATACCATTTCATTACTGTCCATGAACAAGCACATTTCTCTAAAGCTAATCTTTTATTTTTCATCTGTTAATGTCTAAGAAATAGATTGATTTATACCTCAACAAACAATATCTCATAGAAAGTTATTTTTATATTGATTTGTTATATGATACTTTCACAGAAATTAATGTGTATTTGTATTTCTATGTATTTACATGTCCCTAAGTTCCTTTTTTTGTTCTAAACAATGTTGTCTGTCATATCTCTGTGTTTATTTATACCACTCTATGTATATATTGTAAATGTATTATTATTCTGAGCAGGAATAATTGTGAATATAACATGTAATCAGAGTATCATATGTATTTATTTTTAATCAATGGATATTTTAAAAGGATAGGAAAGTAAAAATATAAGTTGCATGATTCAAATAGAGCATGTCATTTTAAAACACTTTCAAATTCACTTTTATTTTCAAATGTGCTTTGTTCTTTTGGTATCCCTTGTTGGAAAAGAATATGCACATATCCTACACTAGTGGGAGCTGTCTGCTAATTGGTGCCTGCACACATTTGTCTCTTGTGATTGGCTAAATAGATGTGTTCAGCTAGCTGCCAGTAGTGCAATGCTGTTCCTTCAGCAAAGGATAACAAGAGAATTAAGCAAATTTGAGAATAGAAGTAAATTGGAAAGTTGTTTAAAATTGTATGTTCTATACAAATCATGAAAAAATATTTTGGGGTTTCCTGTCCCATTAAGAGCTGGGACAGTTTTCTCTCTGCACCTGTCTAACCCCTCCTGATTGCAATCTATGTTTAAAAACCACCCCTTCACAGGTGCTATAAAATGGGCTGGCATATAAGATTACATTTCTAACTAAAAAAGAAATTCAAGAGAAGGAAGAAATACACTGAAAATAGCATGCAAGTAAAGAGGTGATTTTAATTGATGCTGTATCTGAATCATGACAGTTTAAAGTTAGGTGGGCTATCCCTTTGAGCTATCAGCTTAAGATTATATTGAATCAAACATCAATTTGAATTTTAAAATCATTGTCTAAAATATTACACTGTATGTCCTAATGTCAGCATCAATGATTATCTTTAATACTAATTTCACATATACATACTTTCAAAGTATAATACACAATGTAACAAATGGCACTTACAAGTTCTGATGAGTGATCAATGACACAAGTATTGAGCAATTTGATTCGTTAGTGATAGTTTATAATGTTTATTTGAATCAGATTGGCTGATGTCATAAATCATGTGATTATGCATATTCAAATCAAAAGTAGTAGAAAAATGTATTTCATTGTTATCTCTATATCTATTAGTGCAACAAGTTTGGGGCAAAACTTTGCACCAAATATGTAGAAATAATATTGTCCCTTTGCTTTGTAATGAGAGACAAATTTGTAGTATAATCCATAAGTAGTAATGTATTTTTAATTTTTATCCCTATATCTACTAGTGCACCAAATGTGTAGCAATAATATTGTTTGATTTAGAAAGGGTATACAATTTTAATAGAGTTTATAATTTACTTTTATTGTGTAATATACTTCATTCTCTTACAGCATCGAACATAAGCTTTCTGTGTTTTCAGACTCCCATTGAGACCTCAAGGGTACGCTGAGTCGGAAAAGATGCGAGCGTAAATGTTAAATTTTTGATAACTTAGTGAGAGCTTCAAATTGTGTCGATTAGGAGGGTGAATGAACACAATTCCGCTCAAATACCACAGGTTTTCAACTTAAATCGATCTGCGTCGGATTGAGATCGCGGGATCGTATTTTATGTCACAAATTTCAACATTTGCCAATCTTGACACTTTGATAACTACAGCGGATCAATCCCACGACAATTACGATGTGGAATTCCAGCATATTTTCAGTTGATGCTTTGATAAATAGGCCTCTAAGGATCGTGAAAGTGACAGTAAAGTCAAAATTAAACTTTCATGATTCAGATAGAGCACACAATTTTAAACAACTTTACAATTCACTTCCATTATTTAAATTTGCACAGTCTTTTTATATTTTATACTTTCTGAGGCATCAGCTCCTACTGAGCATGTGCAAGAATTCACAGACTATACATATATGCATTTTATTATTGGCTTGTGGCTGTCACATGATACACTGGGAAGGAAAATGTAACTAACTTTGACATTTGTCAGAAAAAAATCTACTACTCATTTGAAATTTAAAGTTCTTTTGTACTTTCAAGCAATGGCCTCAGTCATATATGAAGTAAGGGCATTGTCTGTATGAGAGAGGAATCCTTTAGTTATCCAGTCTTCATTTTTAATTTTCTTTTCATGGATATGTACATTCCCTTGTACGTAACTGAAGTTATCCTGCAAATGCCTCAACTCCCTTGTGGTATGGGCTTCCTCTTTTTATGTTATCTCCCATGTATAGAAAATATAAGGATGGGAAACACATGGAGAGAAAAACTAAAATACAGAGAGAAGCTCTCAACAGACAGTGCTTAATAGCCTGCCCTATGGGATGGTAACTACCCAGGGTGCAGTCTCTTTTTGCCCAATATGTGCCTTTCACAGAAAACAACTTTCCTGCAGTATATAAGTCTGAAAGCACCTGGACAGGGCAGTCAAACCCCATAATACCACACAATTCTCCAATGAAGATTTATATATATATATATTATAATTAAGGTAAAAACAGTTTTTAGACAACATGATTAAACACTTTCAAGTGTATTACTGCTATTATGCTTCCACACCACTGTGTTAACAGCAAAAATGATTGCCTGATATATGCATAAAATATAACAAACCATCATAGTAACCAAACTGAAAATACAAAATGACCAAATTAAAAGAAACAATTTAACATGGTTTTTCCTTCTCTTGAGGACAGCTGCAGCTTTCTATATTCTCTCCATAATTGCTATTAACCCTTCACTTCCAAAGGGGTGCAGAATTCTTCTAGGGATGCTTGCAAACAATGAAAATCACACATAAATATCTATACTTCAAATTCTGAAAGAATAACTTGAATAGAGAGATCCTTTTTATTGCCATAGCAAATTTTAAACCCCATTTGTGCATTACATAGAAAATACTCACTGGAGATATTCTCAATTCAGCAAAAGTGAATACACCTGTGATTACTGGCACACAAGTTAGATAAATGAAACAAAATTGAGTACACCTGTTATTTCCAATTGGCATAACTGCATGATCATGGTTATAGAATAAACTGTCAACACCAGAACTTTCTCAATTTTTGACTTATGGGCTTTGTCTATCTGCATATCTGCGTCATGGCTCCACATGGAAAAGAATAGCCAGAGGAATTAAAAAATCTGATTGTGAGATTTCCCAAAGATAGAAAAGAATACAGGAAGATCAGTGACCAACTAAAAATCAGTCGAAACACAGTTGGAGCAGTAATCAGGAGGTATAGAACGAGCCATAGAACCACTAATCATCACTGGCTGTCCTACCCGAATATTACTGTGGACTGTGCTTCAGACTTGGCTCAGGGGTTATCAATGGAAATTGGAGTGTCTGTGACAGCTCAGACAGTGAGAAGGTCATTGAATAACGTCAACCTCTATTGATGGCATCCAAAAAAAAAAATTGCTTGGTCTTCTGCACAAAACTGCAAGATTAAACTTTGCTAAATAGCATGAAAAAAAGCCTGATGAATATTGTGAGCAAGATAAAAAAATTTGGCTCAGATGGTGTCTAGCATGAACCTGGCCAGAATTATTACAGTGAATGGATAATCCCAACAGTGAAGCATGGAGGTGGGAGTGTGATGATATGGAGCTGCATGAGTGCAAAATGTGTTAGGGAGGTGACATTTGTGGATGGCACCATGAATGCCTGTAGAAATACCAAAATACTCTCGGACAAGATGACTCCTGATCTCCAGAAGCTTGGCAGAAGAGGAATATTCTAGCAGATAATGATCCAAAGCACACTGCCAAAATCCTGAAACAGGTTCTAAAGTACAAAAAAGTGTGAACCCCTTATACACACTTAACAAAAACCCTTTTACACTGCCAACGTCAACTTGCCATCTTTAATATCTACATTGAAAGGGCAGGTCCAGTTTCTGCCCTAGCATGCTACACCCACTGATTCTCTATAAGAATGTACAGTACAGTACAATAAGGGTATCACGCCTCAAAGTCACATAGCCCTCGTCAGTCACATCAAACTCCAAGATCCTGCAACTCCTCTCAGCCACATTCTCCAGTCACATAACAGATTAGAACACTGGCTCTTCAGCCATCTACATCAAATCTAAAAACAGACACTGAGTTTCTACAGCACCTCTCAGCCAAATCCACCCATCAGATAGTGATGTTCTGAAATACCTCTTACACTAATGCCCCTTCAGACCAAAACAATTTCCTTTCATCCACATGACTTCACCAGACATAACATAAAATACCAAAATATCACAAAACAAAAAATGTGTGAAATAAATGTGATGAAAAAATGAGTACAAAAAGTTCATATAAGGATATGTGTGATCTTCTTTAAAATCTCCGCTCCTCCAATGTAGCTTATTTCATCCTCATGAAAAGGAAACAAAAATGTACCACATAGTGTAACTCTGTAACACTATTCAGGAGATAAAGAACACTTGTATACGAATGGTAACTCACATGGGTTGGAGCTATAGCCAAGCTCAGGGAAAAAGGGCACACCCACTTTATACTGGTTGGTAAACAGTACTCTCACAAGATAATAAAGTAAAAAGGATTTATTAAAACATATATATAAAAGCGTCACAAGAACTGCATATACACCGTACATAGGAGAATAAAGCAACAAAATGTCTTATTATTGCTCTAATGAGCGAAGCCCAATGCTGTGAGTCAGTGGAAAGGAAAGCAGAAGCTTAACCGCAATACCGTCCACCTTGTGACCAGCGTAGGTTGCTCCTCCCTCAGGTATGCAGATAATTGAACAGACGCAATGGAGAGATAGTATATCAGATCCTGGTCTTGTAGCCTTTCTGACATCCACATGTCTAAATTAGACCTACATCAGAATTATGCATGATAAAAAAAGCAATATGTTTTCATTATTTATTTTGTCATTTTTTTCTTGTAATTTAAATCTGAAAATTGGTTGGTTTTCCCGATTCTTAGAATTGGATGTGCACACTACAGACTTCCCAAACCTATGCCTGGTACATACTGTACCTGTCCCTAACTGGCACAAACAAAAATGATAAGATTCAAGAAAATATGAGCAGAGACCACAAAAGAATGGGTATGCTCAAAAAAGATTCAGTAAATACTTGAATCAAGATATATTAAAATGTAACTTTTAATTAGATTTAAATTTTTTAAAAAGCAGCAAAAAAGTGTAAATATATAAGGTAAATAGTAACTTATGTTGAAGCAAGTATTAATTAAATAATAGTGCTAGAGAGAGGAGACTGATATATTTTTATAACACCAACGGGTACTGTGTCTTTAAGTACTTTTGATCTATAGCTCAGCTTATATTATCAGCTTTGTTCTATTGCTTACGCTCAACACAGTAACAACATTAACAGTGTCGCCACTGCTAGAGATACTAAGAGTATACCACACTCTAGCGAAAATATATTATAATCATTTTTTAAACTAGTTCAACATTAACGTCTCGTATTTTTACAATGACTGGAGGGTTGTTTCAAATTGTCTACTCTATTTCAATAATGAAAGAGAAATGTTGCATTTTATGCCCCTTTAACTGTTTTGCAAAACAAAAAAGTGCCACAAAACACTATAACAATAAAACCATCTAATAAAAATTATTTTAAAAAAATATTGCACAAAAAAGTTATTAGGGCTCACAGATATGAGGTCTCAGGTAAAGGGCTTTTACCTAGAGATACCTACTTGTATAAGATGTAACTGTATGTATTTATATATTTACAGACATACCCTGGGACCTCAGCATCTTGGGTTATTGCTTTTGCTCTGTGCTGTCCTTGCATTTGGACTGAAGCCTGTTTCTTTGCCTAGTTTGCTTTTTGTTTAACTGCACTTTGGCTCCACCTGCAGGTAATTGGCAATTACTCTCTGATTATATAAACCCAGCTCTTCCAGCAGTCATTGGTTGTTTATTGGGTTACTACTCAGGGTGTGCTGTGCATTACTATTTGGATTGTGCTTTGTTACAGACTTTGATTTTAAATCTGGACTCTTATTCTCTGCCCCTTGGTACTTCCTTAGTTTTACTGTTTACTTTGTTCTCAGAACTGGACTCTGACTACGATTTGCTTTAACCCCTTGTACCTCAATGGATTGTTTGCCTTTCTGCTGCTAACCTGGATTGTCCTCAACCTCGCACAAGCCTGACCCCTTGTGAATGTTACCTGTACTACACCGGATTGTATACTTTACCAGTACTATTGTTTCCTTGCTCAGTATCTCCAGATTTATTTAGTACTGTAGAGTCCAGACTGCATCCAGAATTTCAGGCTGGTTGTTGCTGCTATCTCCACCTTAATGTGTATTGGGGTCCTTTGCATTTAAGTAGAAAAAAACAAGTAAAAGCATATTTATTAAATATTCATAATCTAAAGGTTTTAACGATGTATTTACTGTAAACATTTTACATTCCAATGTTCTGCACATAGCAGAATATGCTCTATGAATTTATATATATATATATATATATATATATATATATATATATATATATATATATAAATATATATATATATATATATATATATAGTCCACTCCCACAAACGACAGTTCAAAAAACCAGGGTGCCAGAGCAAATTTAGTATCACGAGCAAAAAATCTGCACTCACTGGATTTAAATGGGAAGGCACTTCTTATTTATTGCAAAGTGACGTTTCGGGGCATCCACCCCTTCATCAGACCAACAAGTGAAGCAAACTAACATTTCATATATAGAGCATTAGACCACACCCCCTATGTGAAAAAAAAGCCAACAGGGTTACCATAGCAACCCCAATATTGTTTGATAAACAAATATAAAGTCAGCAACATAGTGTCAAACAAAATATCACTATTACAAAAAGTGTATCTTAATACACTCCTCCATGTGTGATGAAAGTGAATTGTACATCAGGGACTATATACACCATAAACATTTCCTAGTTGTTCAATGTATTATATGATTCATTACTGGCCATATCAAAGGGGAGCATACTGCATCTTAAAAACATGCTAATTTATTAAACACTATATGCAAGTTGGCCGGTTTCAGCTGTTTAGTTGATACGCGATCTCCAGGGGTTGATAATGTTCAAAGTAATCCGACATCATTACCAGGTCACATATGAGATAAAAAAACAATCTAGCATGGATGCATTGTAACCTGCAATTGTGTTAATAAGTAACAGGTATAATCTCTACTATTACCTTAGTGTGTAAGTAATTAAAGTCGCAAGCATAAATGCATAAGCGTATGTGAGCGTGTGTGGGCGTATACTGAGATCTATTCCTAGCGTCATCAATGACGTGACCAAAATATACCTGTCAAGCTAAGTGACCGCCCATCTTGTACATAACATTCTTAAGGATATATTTCATATATTTCAGATCTATGACAAGCAGTTAGCTATCTGTACAGGGTGATTTCAATTAGTAGTGACTTACAGCTAATGTTATAAGTGTATATGTTGGCCAATACCCAGTGTAGAGGGACTCCAGTGTGATATTCACAGTATTGATAACGTTTGCAGGCTTGGCTGAACCATGAAATAAGCAGAAGGAATGGGCTCCTAGCTGGAATAGTGGGGGAGGAGAAAGGGGGGTAGGAAGTTAGAGGGGGAATAGGCGGCAGGGGGCACAACAATGACTGGAGGGTTATTTCAAATTGTCTACTCTATTTCAATCATGAAAGAAAAATGTTGCATTTTATGTCCCTTTAACTATTTTGCAAAACAAAAAAGTGCCACAAAACACTATAACAATAAAACCATCTAATAAAAATTATTTAAAAAAAAAATATTGGACAAAAAAGTTATTAGGGCTCACAGATATGAGGTCTCGGGTAAAGGGCTTTTACATAGAGATACCTACTTGTATAAGATGTAAATGTATGTACATACTGTATGTATTTATATATTTACAGACATACCCTGGGACCTCAGCATCTTGGGTTATTGCTTTTGCTCTGTGCTGTCCTTGCATTTGGACTGAAGCCTGTTTCTTTGCCTAGTTGGCTTTTTGTTTTCCTGCACTTTGGCTCCACCTGCTGGTAATTGGCAATTACTCTCTGATTATATAAACCCAGCTCTTCCAGCAGTCATTGGTTGTTTATTGGGTTACTACTCAGGGTGTGCTGTGCATTACTATTTGGATTGTGCTTTGTTACAGACTTTGATTTTAAATCTGGACTCTTATTCTCTGCCCCTTAGTACTTCCTTAGTTTTACTGTTTACTTTGATCTCAGAACTGGACTCTGACTATGCTTTGCTTTAACCCCTTGTACCTCAATGGATTGTTTGCCTTTCTGCTGCTAACCTGGATTGTCCTCAACCTCGCTTAAGCCTGACCCCTTGTGAATGTTACCTGTACTACACCGGATTGTATACTTTACCAGTACTATTGTTTCCTTGCTCAGTATCTCCAGATTAATTTAGTATTGTAGAGTCCGGACTGCATCCAGAATTTCAGGCTGGTTGTTGCTGCTATCTCCATCTTAATGTGTATTGGGGTCCTTTGCATTTAAGTAGATGAAAACAAGTAAAAGCATATTTATTAAATATTCATAATCTAAAGGTTTTAACTATGTATTTACTGTAAACATTTTACATTCCAATGTTCTGCACATAGCAGAATATGCTCTATGAATTTTTTTTATATATATATATATATATATATATATATAGTGCACTCCCACAAACGACAATTTAAAAAAACCAGGGTGCCAGAGCAAATTTAGTATCATGAGCAAAAAATCTGCACTCACTGGATTTAAATGGGAAGGCACTTCTTATTTATTGCAAAGTGACGTTTCGGGGCATCCACCCCTTCATCAGACCAACAAGTGAAGCAAACTAACATTTCATATATAGAGCATTAGACTCCACCCCCTATGTGAAAAAAAGTCAACAGGGTTACCATAGCAACCCCAATAGTGTTTGATAAACAAATATAAAGTCAGCAACATAGTGTCAAACAAAATATCACTATTACAAAAAGTGTATCTTAATACACTCCTCCATGTGTGATGAAAGTGAATTGTACATCAGGGACTATATACACCATAAACATTTCCTAGTTGTTCAATGTATTATATGATTCATTACTGGCCATATCAAAGGGGAGCATACTGCATCTTAAAAACATGCTAATTTATTAAACACTATATGCAAGTTGGCCGGTTTCAGCCGTTTAGTTGATACGCGATCTCCAGGGGCTGATAATGTTCAAAGTAATCCGACATCATTACCAGGTCACATATGAGATAAAAAAAACAATCTAGCATGGATGCATTGTAACCAGCAATTGTGTTAATAAGTAACAGGTATAATCTCTACTATTACCTAAGTGTGTAAGTAATTAAAGTCGCAAGCATGAATGCATAAGCGTATGTGAGTGTGTGTGGGCGTATACTGAGATCTATTCCTAGCGTCATCAATGACGTTACCAAATTATACCTGTCAAGCTAAGTGACCGCCCATCTTGTACATAACATTCTTAAGGATATATTTCATATATTTCAGATCTATGACAAGCAGTTAGCTATTGTACAGGGTGATTTCAATTAGTAGTGACTTACAGCTAATGTTATAAGTGTATATGTTGGCCAATACCCAGTGTGGAGGGACTCCAGTGTGATATTCACAGTATTGATAACGTTTGCAGGCTTGGCTGAACCTTGAAATAAGCAGAAGGAATGGGCTCCTAGCTGGAATAGTGGGGGAGGAGAAAGGGGGGTAGGAAGTTAGAGGGGGAATAGGGAGAGAGACATAGATAAGGGTCAGAGGAGGGCTTACAGGGATAGCAGGTATGGGGTGGGGAAGAGGTATATATAGTTAGGAAAACAGGAAGTACAGTATTACTAACCTTTTTTGTTTCAGAAAAGGTGTTTGAAGATGTCTACTAGAAGCAGGAAGATCACCAGGCGTTTCCTCACCGATGATGAGACCCAGAAGCAGAAGGAGAGTCAGAAGCAGAAGTTGGAGGTTCCAGTTGGAGTTGAAGCGGTAACAAACCCTGGGAGAGCAAGCTTAGGAGAAGGAGCCATGAGTATTAATAGGGTGTTGGATGAGTACGTGGGGGCCATGTGGGAAACATCCAATGTAAGTATGGGGGAGCTTTTGCTCTTTAGTGATCCCGAGCGCTCAACTAGCCCCAGAATTCCCCTAGGGAAGGGAGAAAGAGAGGGCCCAACAGAAAATGAAACAGGGGCTCCTAGGGAGCGTACCGGGCGGGCCACCCTGCATGGCGCTAGATCCCCAGCTGGGAGGGAGGGCCGCGCTTCAGCTAACAAGTGGCCTGTGAGTAAGGGCAGAATAGGTGGCAGGGGGCGCAACAGGCATATAGCCAGGAGTCGCATATGATCCGGTGCGGGGGTCACTCTCCATGTTTTTGGGTGTAGCAGTAGCTGTAGCATTTTCCCACCTTCACCTGGCCGCAAATCCTCAGCATGCGTGCGCACTTCCGAAGGGTGTCAATGGACATATGACGTCACTCTGCAAGCACCAGTGGATGCGCCCATGGGAGGTCCAGCCCAATGGCCGGGGAATGTTAATAGGAGCGGGAGGGGGGGGCGCAATTATGCCAGAGTCTATAGCGGATAGGAGGGGGGAGAGGTCCCAACCAGGCTCGGCAGTGGAAGGTCCTAAGGGAGGCCTGGCACACTGTACGGATAACGTTAATAGGAGCGGGAATGGGGGCAAGACCGCTGGAGGCAATATCTGATGAGAGGGGGGAAAGGGCCCAAACAGGCTGGGCTCGATCAAGGGAGGAGGGGCCCGGTTGTGGATCCGGCGGTCCAAGCCGTGCTGGCACGATAGGAGCAGGGAGGGAGGCAGTAAAGGAGAGAAGGAGAGTGTGCAAGGGGCCTCAGGGATATATGGAGGTTTATAGCAGGGAGTCAGAGGGAGAACGGCCCAGGAAAAGAGTGAGGCAGGAGGGGTTTAGGGCAGAGCACCCCAGGACAATCAGGGATGTAGAGGGCAATACATATATAATGGTGGATGCTGGGGAAAGGGGAGGAGAGGCTATGACTTTAAATGTGAAAGACCACAGCAGCACAAGAGCTGGTCAGAGATCTGGGGGACATAACAGCTATAAGAGGGGTAATAGGACTAATGCGAATGTCGATATTTTTCAGAAAGGGGATAGAGGGCTGGCAGCGCATAAAGGAGCAAAGGACAAAGAGGAAGGTGGAAAAGATGCAGCATTGCAAGGAGCGGCAACAGCGGGCAATGAAGGACAGAACGAGTTTCCTGGGCAGCAGATGAAGCACAGTAAGAAAATGCATTATTGTGTGAGTAGTGAATCAGAGTCATCTGAGAGTTCCAGCGAATTTGATTCTGAGGATGACAAGCGCAATGGTAGCGGGCATTGAAAAATATTGAAAATTGTGAGAAGGATATATGCAAAGCAGGGGAAAAAGGGGGCATGGAGAGTGGTAGCAGAGGGCATAGATAGCAGCGATAATGAGGTGAACCTGGATGATGAAGTAGCAGGGACCAAACTTTTACCCCTTCCCACGCATTTGAAAGCAAATGTGGTCAGGAAAGTGCAGAGGGGAAGATATGTGGATGTTTTTGAGATGACTAGGGGTTAGCTGGCAGCTGTCCAGGAGAGATGAAGGCAAGGGGAGGAAGGCAAGGCAAACATTTCCAGAATGGGTGAAGGGAATAGTAATCTATGCAGAATGCTTTATAACTGCTACCCTGATAAAGCGAAGGGGGTACTGCGGTACATCCATTTAATAGCCGAATGCTATACTACATACGGCGGTTTTGCATGGAAGGATTACGATAGGGAATTCAGGAAGGGTAATTTACAATTAGGAGGGAAAGGGAGAAAGGATATTGGAGTTAAAATACTCGATATGTGGACAAGGTTAATGAAGGTACCTGATGTGCAGAGTAGTAAAACAATGGGGCAGGCGAAAGCAGTTAGGACAGAAGATGCAATAGGGGGAACGCATGTAAATACAAGCACACATGTAGATACTGCGCGGGCACTCACCCAGGCGTAGACTGTAGAAGGGGTAATGCTGGTGCCAGCAATACATTTTCCTTTAGAGGGCACGGGAGCAACAGTAACGGGACAGGAGTGGCGGGAAATGGCCAAAACACCACTGAGAGCCGATAGAATTATTAAGGAATTAGCGGCATATCTGCCGAGAGAGGAAAGAAATATATTAACAAATGGTTTGTGCAAAGGTTTTATTGTTCCAGTTAAAACAGAGGTCAAAGGGGCAATGCAGGCTAGAAACCTGAAATCTGCAGCAGAATTTCCCTAGGTGTTAGCAGAGAAGTTGGAGGAGGAGGTTAAACTGGGTAGAATGGCAGGGCCATTTAAGGAGAGGCCTTGTGTGGATTTGATTGTGTCTCCCCTTGGGGTAGTACCTAAAAAATAGAAAGGAAAATACAGGATGATACAGCACATTCCTACCCCAGAGGGAATTCAGTCAATGACGCAGTTGATAAATTGGATTCTTCAGTGCAATATCAATCCTTTGATAGGGCGGTGAATATAGTGAAACGGCTAGGGAAGGGAGCATTGATGGCAAAGATTGATGTGGAATCTGCTTTTAGGTTGTTACCTTTGAATCCAGGTAGTTTTAATTTGATGGTTTGTAAGTTCGATGGTTGTTACTATATAGCTAAGTATTTGCCCATGGGGTGTTCAGTTTCTTGTTCAATTTTTGAAAAGTTTAGTTCATTTTTACATTGGCTGTTTACGGAAAAGATGGGATGTAAGAGTATGGCTCACTACTTAGATGATTTTCTGGTTGTAGGCAGGAAGTAAACAGATGAATGTAGAATCTGGAAAGAGGAGCTGGAAGTCATGTTCAAAGATTGGGGGTGCCAGTAGCAACAGAAAAGTTGGAAGGACCAGGTACAAGGCTTGTTTTCCTGGGAATCATGATAGATTCGGAGAGAGGCCAATGCAAGCTTCCTGCGGATAAGATTGATAAGGTGAAACATATGATTAAAATAATGTTGAAAAGAAATAAAGTGACACTCAGGGAGATGCAGAGACTGCTGGGGGTCTTAAATTTTGCGTGCAGAGTGATACCAGTAGGTAGGTTATTTAAAAGAAGGTTGGAGATGGGAACAAAAGGGGCCAAGCTGCCCAAGCATATGGTTTGCGTGAATAGGGAAATGAAAGAGACAAATTTAATGGAGTCATGATATGGGAGGAGGTTAAGTCAGTGGAGGAATTGGAGTTGTTTACGGATGCAGCAGATGGTGCGGGTTTTGGGGCATACTTTCAGGGTAGATGGCGTGCAGGCGAATGGCCTCCTGATTGGAAGGAGAAAGGATGGGTAAGGAATATGACTCTGCTAGAATTATTTCCCATTATAGTGGCAATAGAGCTATGGAGCCATATATTGGAAAACCAAAGAATAATATGCTGGTCTGATAACAAAGCGGTAGTTGACGTAATTAATAATTTGTCATCATCATCTGGCCCGGTAATTAAATATTTGAGGTATTTTGTCTCGAAGTGCCTTAAGCATAATATTTGTTTCAAGGCTCAGCATATACCAGGGTATAGAAATATTGTGGCGGACGCACTTTCACGTTTTAAATGGGAAATATTTAGAAAAGTTGCTCCTGGAGCAAGAAATAAAGTTGATTACTGCCCTGGTTTTCTTTGGCAGATTGGCAGCGAATAGACGGAATCAGGGAAATGGTAGAGAAGTCCGTGGCACCAAAAACGTGGGCAGTATACAAGAAATATTGGGAACGGTGGTGCGAATTTAACAGGACTGTAGGTCAGAAGGAAGAAACCAGTTTTCTAGAATGGCTATGGGTATTAAAACAGGGAGGTATGAAGAAAGGGCAGTTAGGCACAGTAATAGCAGGAATGTTGTATTTTACGCAGCTATACGAGAAGAAGGATGTAACAAAGAGATTTGTGGTGAAGAATGTATTAAGGGGATGGGGCGCAGGAGAAAGGAAGCAAAAAGATAGAAGGGAACCGATAACAGAGGATAGACTTGCGGAAATGATAGCAATGCTTAAAGAAGTATGTTTGATAAGGATGAGGCACTGGTATTCAGGGTGGTGTTTTCACTGGCTTTTCACGGAGCATTGCGTATAGGGAAGTTGCTGGCTAGGAATAAAAAAGACTCAGACAGTGGTCTCAGACAAGTGGATGTGAGATGGGGTGCGAGGGCAGTGCTAGTTCTGATCAGGAAATCGAAGACGGATACGGCTGGTAGAGGGGTATGGGTGTCAATGGGAACAGCAGGAGGTGTGTCCTGCCTAGTAGCAGCAGTAAAGGAGTATATGTTAGCAGAGAGGGCAGGAGGCCCGCATTTTGTTAGACATATGGACGGGACCAGCGTCACAATTTTTCAATTTCGGAAGGTGCTGGAAAGGGTGGTGAGGAAACTAGGTTGGACAAACGCATACTACGCCCCATATTCATTTAGAATAGGGGCAGCAAATAGCGTGGCAAGCAGCGGGTGCTCGGCCGAGTAGATTAAAAAGATGGGGAGGTGGAAATCAGCGGCATACAAGTCTTACATCAGGCTGAATGGGGGCTATAATTGCGTTTAGAAGAAAGAATTCATCTTGTAATATTGAGCCAACCTGAATGAAATTGTTTTTCTCCATCTTGTTACAGGAGGAGCTTTGAGGATATGGGTGGTGGGACACTCGTACGTATACTGGGCACACGTTAGGGCTGCATCATTGGCAAAAGGGGCGCACTTAGGTTTTAAACACACTGAGGCCAGTGTTAGATGGATGGGTGGGGAATGAAGTGGGAAGAGTTAGTAGGCACCATACAGCAGGCAAGGCAAAGATGGGGGTGCCCGGATGTATTGATTATACATTTAGGTGGGAACGATATTGGATCATACCCACTAAGAGAATTGGAGGAGAAAATAAAAGGAGAAATGGGTTGGCTGGCAATAGCATGGCGAGGAGTAAGAATAGTATGGTCAAACATAATATCAAGATTGGTTTGGAGGAATACGGACACACAAAGGGCGGGCTATAGATCCAGGAGAAAGAATAATCTGGTAGCGGCCAAGGCAGTGAGGGACATAGGAGGCCTAGTACAGGAGCATCCGTTAATAGCAGCAAAAAGGGAGGAGATATTCAGGCAAGATGGAGTTCACCTGAATGAGGCGGGTAATAACCAGTTCCTGGAAGACATCAGGAGGATGCTGGAGGATATGATAAAGGTAAGGAAAGGTCACTGGAAAGGCTAAGTGGTGATTGTCGGAAAGCGTATTCTTTATTGGCGGTGAAATTGGGATCTGGCGCGTAGGTGGGGCATGCAAGGGGCTGAGGGGATCCTGTAGCATACCCAGCCTCTGTGGGTCTAGCTAAAGGCTGGTATATGCTGCAGGTTGCTCTGCCACAGGGGTTTTTTTGTGGTCTCCCCCCCTGACACGTGGGATCCAAGTTCTGGTGTTGCAAATGCTGGTGCATTTTGGTTGTTGAGTTTGATTTATGGTATGTTATTACACAATAAGAAATTTAATTTAATTATTAATCGTGACCTTTCCATATTTAGCCAAAATCTGGTGTCAGTGTGATTATTTCAGGTGTCACCATAAGGGCAAGATTGGGGCAAATGGTGGGTTGTCAAGGGGTAGGCTGAAGATTTAATGGTATATGAAAGAGGAATGGAGCCTCTAATACCTTAAATAAGCAGAAGGAATGGCTATGACAGGAGCGGCATAGGGGCTGGGCTCCAAGCTGGAATAGTGGGGGAGGAGAAAGGGGGGTAGGAAGTTAGAGGGGGAATAGGGAGAGAGACATAGATAAGGGTCAGAGGAGGGCTTACAGTTATAGCAGGTAGGGGGTGGGGAAGAGGTATATATAGTTAGGAAAACAGGAAGTACAGTATTACTAACCTTTTTTGTTTCCCTCCCACCCTCCCTAGAATTGAATAAGCAAGTAGAGCCAACTACTTGGAGAGGTCACAACAAGAAATACAGAATTAATTTGGCACGGTTATGGGCAGGATGTCAGCTACTTAGTTGGATCGCAGTAAGACCGCCCGTGCTCCCTAATAAAGGGAAAGAAAGAAGCTTCAGCTGGACGCTAGTAGGTTACTCAAGTGGTCTACGCTAGCGGATGGCGATAAGATAAAACAGGCAGCTATATATTAAAAAAAAAATGTAGTAGGTGTTGCGGTGAAATAGGGATCTGACACGTAGGCGGGGCATGCGAGGGGCGGAGGGGATCCTGTAGCATATCCAGCCTAAGTTGTGATTCGGTGGTCTAGCTAATGGCTGGTATATGCTGCAGGTTCTCTCCTCCCCCTCCTGCTCTGCCACAGGGGAGGTTTTGTGGTCTCCCCCCCTGACACGTGGGATCCAAGTTCTGGTGTTGCAAATGCTGGTGCATTTTGGTTGTTGAGTTTGATTTAGGGTATGTTATTACCCAATAAGAAATTTAATTAAATTATTAAACATGACCTTTCCATATTTAGCCAAATTCTGGTGTCAGTGTGATTATTTCAGGTGTCGCCATAAGGGCAAGATTGGGGAAAATGGTGGGTTGTCAAGGGGTAGGCTGAAGATTTAATGGTATATGAAAGAGGAATGGAGCCTCTAAGACATTATATCTACATCAATAATTCTGAAAGAACAATTGTAACAGGCAATATGATACTGGATAAATGTGAATAGAATAAATATTCAAATCACTATGTTATATGGCTATCAATATATTCAGTACCATCATTATTTTAATCATAGTACATAACAATCTACTGTAGCAAGTATTCTATAATAAACACAAAAAATAAACATTAAAATAAACATAAAAAATAATAAAAAATAAAAATAAATCATCATCAAATTTACATGTTAACAAAAGGTCACAAATGTTAAAATGTATATGAGGGCCACTAGTATCAAATGCACTATGTATAAATCAAAGTTCTATAAGAAATGTCAGTATGACTATCTTGGGCTATTGAATATCAGCACTATGGGAGATACTAAAATACCATCATATATATACTGTATATATGAACAAATAGAACATATTCTTCTATGTGAACAACATTAAAATGTGAAATATTCATGTTTTCATGTCTTGTTCCACAAGACTATCGCCTAGATTTAGAGTTCTGCGGCCAAAGGGGTGCGTTAGCTACGCTGGCTTTTTTCTGGCCGCACCTTTTAAATACCGCTGGTATTTAGAGTTCACAGAATGGCTGCGTTAGGCTCCAAAAAAGGAGCGTATAGCATATTTAACTGGAACGAAAAAAGCACAGAGTGCATCCACGACTCAAGGTAAATCAAAAAACAATTTATTCCAAGCAATTCATATGTTGCACTTACAAGAAGTATTAAAAAGTGACGCCTTAAACAAAACACTCCAACCAGTAAGTTCAATGAACTCAGTTATTGTAGTACTTATCAGCCGGATACACTGTTCATACTCGATACCACAAGTTTGTTATTAGCGGGCTGTTTCTCCCGGCTTGTCTCGGCTTGTTCGGCTTGTTCTGATTTCCAATGTTGCTACAGAAAGTAGTGATGACCAATGACGGGCTGCTCTTCCGTCTACGCGTTTCGTCCTGCCTATCAGGACTTTTTCAAGACCCAGAGATCAGCTAATCTTGTTCGTCAAAATCCTCCCTTATGTGTGCGCCCCTGACACACCTCCTACGTGTTGCGTGCTGGCTTAGTGGTTAGCTAGTTTTCACACCCCAGGTATTCCCTCGGTATGACACAGTCCAGTTCCAGTATTAAATAACCACCGGGCTATATCCTTAATACTTGGACCTTACTTATCAATAGGTAATATGAGGTGGTTAGCAGCTTTTCCTTAATTTGGCT
Organism: Bombina bombina; assembly: GCF_027579735.1. Lineage (NCBI taxonomy): Eukaryota > Metazoa > Chordata > Amphibia > Anura > Bombinatoridae > Bombina > Bombina bombina. The sequence continues at coordinate 847,070,007 of NC_069501.1, forward strand.
GTCAGGGAAATGCCATCCGCTTTGTAACCCCTAATCTGCCGACTGGAGCTCACCGCTATTCTAATAAATGTATTAACCCCTAAAGCTAAGTCTAACCCTAACACCCCCCTAAGTTAAATATAATTTAAATCTAACGAAATAAATTAACTCTTATTAAATAAATTATACCTATTTAAAGCTAAATACTTACCTGTAAAATAAATCCTAATATAGCTACAATATAAATTATAATTATATTATAGCTATTTTAGGATTTATATTTATTTTACTGGTAACTTTGTATTTATTTTAACCAGGTACAATAGCTATTAAATAGTTAACAACTATTTAATAGCTAAAATAGTTAAAATAATTACAAATTTACCTGTAAAATAAATCCTAACCTACAATTAAACCTAACACTACACTATCAATAAATAAATTAAATAAAATACCTACAATTACCTACAATTAAACCTAACACTACACTATCAATAAATGAATTAAATACAATACCTACAAATAACTACAATTAAATAAACTAACTAAAGTACGAAAAATAAAAAAGAACTAAGTTACAAAAAATAAAAAAATATTTACAAACATTAGAAAAATATTACAACAATTTTAAACTAATTACACCTACTCTAAGCCCCCTAATAAAATAACAAAGACCCCCAAAATAAAAAAATGCCCTACCCTATTCTAAATTAAAAAAGTTCAAAGCTCTTTTACCTTACCAGCCCTGAACAGGGCCCTTTGCGGGGCATGCCCCAAAGAATTCAGCTCTTTTGCCTGTAAAAACCAGCGTTAGGAGCCTCTAACGCTGGTTTTGACGGCTACCGCTCAACTCTAAATCTAGGCCTATGTGATCATGTTTGTGCACGAGTAGCGTAGGAAATACAATAATGCGCACCCGATGTTCTAACTTCGGCTTTTTGTGCTTGTCAGGTTAGCATGCGCATAGTTTACTTTCAACTCATAATACGAGCACTACTGGACGAGTGCAAAAAATACCTCTAGATAAATACCTTGGGGAGTCTAAATTCTACAAATGTATATTTTTGTGTAGCAGTTTTTAAATGGGTGACCACTATTTAGCTTACAGTCCAAGCATAGCAAATTTTAGAGTTAAACCTATAATTCCATCTTTGTAGTATTTGGCCTATATAAATTACTTAGACATACTGTATGGGGTATTCCTAAAATCAGCACAACATAATAAATCCATTTGGTGGTATCTTTTGTTAGCTACAATAGTTTTGTAGAAATTGTTATAGTGAAAACTGGGGAAAAAAAGCTTTTTTTTTCCCCATTTCCCACATTTTTCAGTATTAATTTCCTATTTAATGGCTTGTTTGTCCATATAACACAGACCCTATCTGGATCAGGACGTCACTGCAAACTGGATGAAAGAACCAGGAGGAAACTGGTCAGAGAGGCTACCAAGTGGCCCACAGCAACTCTGAAGCAGTTGCAGGAATTTATTACAAAAAGTGGTCATTGTGTGCATGCCACAACAATATCACAAATTCTCCACAAATGTGGCTTGTATGGGAGGGTTGAAAGAAAAAATACACTCCTTAAGAAAGGCCACATGCAGTCACTACTGAGCTTTGCCATAACACACCTAGGAGATTCTGAGGCCACATGAAAAAATGTGTTATAGTCAGATGAGATTAAAATTGAATTATTTGGCCTCAACACCAAATGTTATGTCTGGAGGAAATCCAATACAGCTCACCATCCACATAACACCATACCTACAGTAAAGCATCGAGGTGGTAATATCCTGTTAGGGGAGTGTTTCACTGCAGCAGGCTCTGGAGCACTTGTCAGTATAGAAGGAATAATGTATGGGGCAAAATACCGTCACATTCTTGAGGAAAATCTGCTGCCCTATGCTAGGAAGTTGTCAATGGGAAGAAGGTTTACCTTCCAACATGACAATGACCCAAAGCAGACAGCAAAAATGACCACACACTGATTGAAGGAGAAAAAGGTGAATGGCCTAGTTATAGCCCCGGCTTAAACCCCATTGGATATCTGTGGCATGACTTGGAGACTGCAATCCACAAATGATCATCATCAAATGTAACGGGAACTGGAGCAGTTCTGCAAAGAAGAGTGGGCAAATAATGCACAGTCTAGTTGTGCAACGTTAGTCGAGACATATCCCAGCAGACTATAAAGGCTGTAATAAAAGCAAAAGGTGGTTCAACAAAATACTGACACAAGGGGGTGATCCTTTTTTGCAACTCAGTGATTCTGTTTTTGAATTGTCTTTATTTTTGCCTGACATGTTGGTGTTATATCTTTCAGTTGGATGTTATAAGTTACACTGAGTAATTACAACTGGATATACAAAAAATGTGTCTGTCTTTATTTCAGGGTGCAAAGCAACAAAATGTGATTATTTTCAAGGGGGCGATTCTTTTCAATACCCACTGTATGCAATATACAGCACCTTTACTTTTACGGTTAATAAAATGTGTATATTGTGATGATGTCATAGTGATCGTTTGCAGAACATTATCATAATTTAGTATTGCAAAATCCCAATTATAATTTTTTATTGTTTCATATTTGTTAACTGTTCTAAATATTTTTTTTAAAATCTTTTCTAATAGCCAATGCAAATGTTTAGTTGTGTATAAGTGTGTAATTTGTTCTTCTTTTTTTCTTCCGTGATGCAGATCCAAACGTATTTGTTAAATCCTCGTTTTGTGTAAATGTTATGTAGTATTTGTTGTAAATAATTGTGATTGTTGAATGTGAATCTGCTATGTTGTGTGAGCGATTGTTTTTTGATCATTTGACATGATTATTCTTTCTGTCCATTAAGTTGTATGGGTAATGTGACAGAGCAATGTGTAGTTGGCGATATCGAGTTTTAGATGAAAAATCTGTTTATTTTTCTGTTTCCATTGATCTCAGTGGGGGAATCCATTACGCGGTCATGAATACGCAAGTGAAATAAATGTGGTAGTCGTGTTAACGCGATGCATAACAACGTTTTTTCCAGACTTGTAATACCTATGCAATGAAAAGTGTGCAATAAACATAACACATGCGGGATTTGCACACAGCCATAACGCGAAACTCATAATCTAGCCGATTGCAAGATAAAAGTATCTAACTCTGGGGGGCGGAGTTAGCTGCCAAGCAGAGAGGACGTGCACTAACAGAGCTCTTCACAGATTTATCTTAAAAATTGAAATTATATCAACTTTATCCCAAATTTGGACCTTGATATCCCTGGGAGAAGATCCCTGATTGACTTGGGGCTACTAAAGCAGTGAATTCTGCACATTCGGTTGACCCTGTACAGCACTAAGGACCACCAGCCCAGGAACACTGTGGCCGCATCAGTCCGGGACCTAAACCCCAGCACCAGAACTCCAAACCACCAGCCTATTGTACTCCGGAGGGTCGGGGATCCGCTCCGGAGTATTGCGGTGCACTGCCCAGGGGTTTTTAGCCCATGAGTGTATCCTACAACAGGGCACCATCGTAAGGGGTGCGGCAGCGGGAGTTAACGGATACAGGAGCAACAAGAGAGGACTACAGGGCGCTTGTGCCCACAATACACAGGGGATTTACATTCCGAAGCCCCGATACCAAGGGGACACACTCAGTAAGGAGACATAACAGCACTGGGCCCATTTTTATCAACGTACCTAGGGCGCGAAAGCCCGCCATCTTGGATACCGCTCCCCTGACAGAAGCACATGCCAGGTCACAGAGAGGATATAAAGCGGTTGCAGAGGAGAGCCTTTGATATGCTTGCTGCTTAGCACGCTGGTAAGACACCCAATACTCGCATCTCATTACCTGAAAACAAGCACAGCCGTTAACTCATACCCCGCGTGGCATCTAGGGCCTAGCAGTCCACAGCACAATCTCCAGACAAGCCGTCACTGGCAAGTGCACAGTACTACCCTTCTGCCTGCTATTTCTGGCTGAGGCCTCGCCGCTTTGTGTCAGTTCTATCTTCACAAACAGTCCCATTTATACCCACACAACATCTGAAGAAATAGGGACATATAGAGAGGCCATCATCGCAACTTTCTTGTGCACTAAAAGCTGCAGCCTGCTTCCTAAAACTGAATAAGTGATCTGAAGGGATTATAAGGGAAGGGTGAAAACAACATCATAATAAAACCCATTTATACGCACTATCTACAATATAATACAAGAGACTGAGACCCTGAAACGTGTCAACTGTGGGTTAGTCAGTCCAGGATAAGTGAGCAACAACAGGCCAGAAAGGCCTAGAAGCTGATGATACAACCCAGCTACCATAGATTACTGTATCTGATAACACACTGTAACCTACTGAACAAACACCTGCACCCTCAGACCAAACCTACCGCTGTGTTAACACCCCAGGAAGCCAGTTAAGATATAGACTCTACCTACTAACCACAGTTCCCTCACCGGACTCTCCCCTCCCTTTCCCGCCGGCCCTGATTGCCCGCAGGTCATACCCCCATACCTTACCCCACATCGTCCTAAGGAGACAACCCCCCCAGGGGAGAGACTATACGCCTTAGTGAAACCTATATCTGCTCTCAGGCCTCAAGGCACAGTTCTTAGCTAGCTCAGTTTCAATTACTGTGAGATGCCAGGAATTCTGAAGACAATGTAATAGCTCTGCACACTGATGCCATAGCCCCAGTCAGCCTTATAATAGATATCTTCATAGTGCAAAACAGTCTTTTCTTTTTCTTATTATTTGCCTTCTATACCTTATGCCACTACAATTGCAGAAGCACAAGATGCCGCAATCCTTTAAAAGAAAACAAAAGTCCCACAACACTCCGAAGAGAACAGTCGACGACCATTTTAGCCAGCATACACCTAGACAGCAATCTGGCTCGGAAGATGATGCCTCGGACACAAGCAGCCTTAACGATGCTCGCATCAGAACAACACTAACCCAGGCCACAGGCCGTCTTCAACATCAAGATGCTGATACTGATAACAATATTATGGACTCTATCAGGTCGCTTCTGGCTTCGCATCACGACTCCCTCTCTAAGAAGTTTGATAAGGGTCATGCTGATCTGAAAAGGGACATAGCCCTTATAGGAGAAAGAACAGATGCGCTGGAACGCAAGCAGGAAGATCTCAGGGTAGATCACGTCAACCTCTTAGATTACTCGCAGGGTCTAGCAGAACAGATCACTGACCTGGAGCTCAAACTTGCAGACCTCGAGGACAGGACTCGCCGTAACAATATTAGGGTGAAGGGTATTCCTGAATCTGTGCCCCTACAGGAGCTTGAAAAATTCCTGCAATATTTTTTTGTGGCAGTCCTTGGTGCTGGGATCGAGAAAGAGATGCTCCTTGACAGAGCCCATAGAGCCCTGAGGCCGAGGACGGCTGAAGGCGATAAGCCCAGGGATGTTGTTGCCCGTCTGCATTATTACACTTTTCGAGAGAAACTCCTGAGAACCCTGGCAGGTGACAAGTCGCTCCCGGAGCAGTATGCTGATATCCAGGTATTCCAAGATCTCTCTCCCCACACCCTCCAGATAAGAAGACACTATCAACCCTACACTAAAATCTTGAGGGACAAAGCCATTAAATACATGTGGGGCTTCCCTGTTAAGCTCTACATCAATAAAGATGGACAGCAATATGCGGCCTCCTCACCTCAGCAGGCAAGAGAGTTACTCCAAAGATGGGGTCTACTACCACAAGACCCACCTATGCCTCCCCAAGCAATTGTACCAGGTAGAGGTTTGAGAGCATCCGCCCCTGAGTGGGGCTCCCTTCCGCAGAGACCCAGCAGTGGCCAGAGGAATACCTCAATATCCAGAACTAGAGACGCTCCCACATGAGACTTTTCATTCTGGTCACTGCTCTGATATGCAGATTGTTATCTCTCCAAACTGGGGACTTATAATTGAGAGACTCTTTACTACTACAGAGACTGACTCGTGTGTACCGAGGGTACACAAAGATTGGTGAGGCTGCTATGACATAATGGATGTTTTCTACATTTGTGTTTTTTGGCTGTCTCTCCTCCTTGTCTCCCCTCCACTCCCTCCCTGTTTCTTTTTTCTTTCCTTTCTGCACTTCTCTACACTACTTTTCTCCCCTCTTCCCTCCTCCCCTTCTTTTCTCGCCCTACCTCTTTGTGCCTATGATTATTTGTAACTGTATTTATCAAGCTTATCAACGACAGTTAAGAGATGTTACAGCTTGTGACTTGCTATGTTCTAACACATTACCTAGATGACCACTGCCTAGAGAGGAGCATGCCCTGGTTGCACTAAATAGAAATCCCAGGGTAGAAAAACGCATTAACAATAACTCTACACTCCTACTCTAGACTGCATACTCCTTTTGGACTAATGAGTGCTGCGAAAAATAGTAAACCCCTACCCCTCTTTGCCCCAATACTTAGAGGGGCACTATCCAGAGCTGCGCTTGCCTTAATCTCCATTTAAGAGAAATAACTAAGAAGTACTGTGCGCCGTGAATAGCTCTACACTTTTGCCCTAGGTTACATACCCCTTAGAATTAAAAAGTGCTACATAAAATTGAATCCCATGAAAAAGCAGCCTTGAGGTCCCAGAATTATACAATCCCCCAGTTTGTCCTTTTGGGCTGATGGTCATCATTGTGTGTTGTTATTCTTATTCATGTTGTTACTGTTTACTTTTTTGCTATTCTCACTAATGTTTATGTATATAACTCAGGGTTTATAAGATGTACAGGAACCAATAATTTGCAAGAGATGCTATAGCCTGTGGTTTACTATGCTTTCGCCCAATGTTTAGATGACTACCATCCGGAGTTGCGCACACTTCAACTCCCACTTGCGACCAATAACCCCAATGTTAAGTACACCATTTATAGCTTTTCACTATAGCCTTCAGGTATATGCCCCCTTGGTTAAGATGACCTTATGAACGGCTGAAAAATCTTATCCCATTATGTTCCACTTATATTAACAGCCATCCCTGCTTATACCTGACCAATCAGGAATTAGATTAGTTGTCAACCTGACGGTCATCAGATTTCCATGAGAAAATAGCCCTGAGGTCCAAGGACGACATCCCTCCCTAGCTTAGCCCTTGCAAATTGATGGTAGTCATCATATATTGTTTGTTACTTAGGATGTTGTTGTTGTTTACGGTTGTTTTTCTTTTTTGCTGTTTTGGGCTGTCCATTCTAATGTCTATGTTTACAACTGCAGGAATATAGGGCTTGGGATACCTCGCCCTCCAAGAATACCTTATATGCATACAACTACCCTCGGAGGGATACCATTGACAGGGAAACTTAATTACAGACCAACACACGAGTCTCTCTCTTTCTCCCTTGACCTTCGAGATTAGACTTTCCTTACCCCAATTTTTGTCTTAGCCTTAAGCCAGAGATAACAGTACGAGTGCATTACAGTAATATAATATAAGACTCTCACTTAAAACGAAAAAATTAAAATAAGGACTAAAAGCAAGAGAAAAAAGGGAAGAGATTTTATTTATTTTTCTTTCTCTCTCTTTTTTTTTATTTTGCATGATCTAAACTAGCTGACTGGGGCTCGGCTATTTCTGCTGGCCTCTCCCCCCCCCACACATATATAGTTGTGCTCTCCTACTGTTAGTTGTGAGATCACTCATTGTGATAGTGTATATATACACATCGACATACGCTAGTAACGTCTGAAACTCAAGACATTCTGTTTGTGGACTGAAGTGCTCCCAAAAACCGCCTCCCTCCTTTCCCCACCCATATCCCCTTATCCCTGCTTACCCGCACCACTCTTCCTAAAGTCTATGTCCTTGCCCGTAACTGAGATCCTCATCTGTTACCTAGAAGGCATCCGCTCACAACATGGCTCCCGTTTCGGCTGCCACCCTGAACGTCCAGGGGCTTAACTCGCCTACTAAAAGGAGTCTTCTGTATAACTACTTATTCACCCACAAAATACACTTAATGTTTCTGCAGGAGACCCACTGGGAAAGGGGCTCTAAGCAGCCCAGGAGTTCCCCCCTGTACCCGATCTGTGAAACAGCCTCTTATACGAAAAAGAAGAGAGCAGTAGCCATAGTGATTCACCGAGATGTCAGTTGTAGGATAGACCATATTGAATGAGACCCTGAAGGTAGATTCCTTATCCTAGTTTGTGCCCTAAATGGGGCCCTCTATACATTGGCATCCATTTATCCCCCTGAATAAGGGACAGGTCCCCTTTCTTCAAAACTTTTTAAACAAGTTAGATCTCATCAAAAGAGGACATGTCTTGGTCTGGGACCCAGTGCTTGACAAGAAAAAGAACATAAGCCACCCAACTGACCGCAATCTAATCTCACTGTCACTGGCCTTCCGTAGGCTAATGTATCAATTTGGACTGTTTGATGTTTGGAGGTGCTTAGCCCCGACTGAACTAGACTACACACACCATTCGGTACCTCACAATTCATACTCGCGGTTGGATTATCTGCTCTGTGATTCATGGACACTAGATAAATTTGCTATGTCAAAGATCAAGCCCTGTCCGTGGTCAGACCATGATATGGTTAGTGCCCATCTCTCAACCCTACAATCCCCTGACTGTAGGCCGTCCTGGAAACTCCCAGACCAGTGTCTCGCGGGAATAGAGATTCCGCGCCTAAATGAAATCATCCTAGATTTCTTGGCGCATAACGACACTGGGGACACGAGCCTTGAAATGGTATGGGCCGCCCTCAAAGCATACCTGAGGGGTCATTTCATAAAGAAAAAGGCCCAATGGAAAGCGGCTCATAAGATTCCCTTATCGAAATTGTACGCTGAACTGAGACCCCTAGAGATGGCCAACAAAAATGCCCCGGACCCTGCTCTTGCCACCCAGGTGGGTATAATAAGGTCTGAGATCAACAAACGAGAGCTTCTAAGAGTACAAACCAACCTATTTAAACTAAAACAAATATACTATAGCAAAGGGAACAAAGCCGATAGGCTCTTGGCCCGCAAACTTCGAAACTGGGCGGTTGCCAGTAGGATTCCGGCCATTAACTCTGCCCGTGGCATAGTCCACTCCCCCAGGGAGATCGGTAGAGCTTTCTCAGACTATTACGCTGCCCTTTATGATCTAGACAGCGGGTCTAACGACCCATCGCCGAGTGGTACGGAGTTGGGGCAGTTCTTAACTAAGTTGCGTTTACCAAAGTTGAGCGAGGAGTCTGCTGAAGACCTTGACAGACCATTTTCCTTGGAGGAAGTGAAGGCGGCCATTTTGTCCCTTAAGCCTCACAAGGCCCCTGGTCCGGATGGCTTCTCCTCTCTCTTTTACAGAACTTTCGCCTCTCTCCTTTCTCCTCTCCTACTCCGACTGTTTAACAATGTGGCTAAAGTAGGCAAGATGTTAAAGGAATTCTTGGAGGCCAACATTATGACCATCCCTAAAGAAGGGAAAGACCCCAAGGAATGTGGGAGCTATAGACCTATCTCCCTTATCAATGTGTACATCAAGATATATTCTAAAGTTCTTGCGACAAGACTAGGGAAGCACCTCCCTTCTATAATCCACCTAGACCAAGTTGGGTTTGTCCAAGGCAGACAGGGTACTGACAATACCCGTAGACTGTTGAACATCTTCGCAGAATCGCATGATATGGGCTTGCCCCTTCTCACCCTGTCATTAGATGCCGAAAAGGCGTTCGACAGGGTGAGATGGGAGTATATGTTTGAAGCTTTGAGAACATTTGGGATCCCGCACTCATTTTGTAAAGCAGTGGAGGCCCTATATACCCTCCCCACAGCAGTGGTTAAAGGGCTGGGTTTTTTCTCCCCTAGGATACACATACGGAATGGAGCGAGGCAGGGATGTCCCCTGTCGCCGCTCCTCTTTGCGATGGTAATGGAACCATTAGCAGAGGCCATTAGGAAAGACACCCAAATCCAGGGCCTGTTGTTACATGACTCAGTGCAAAAGGTGGCGCTATTCGCTGATGACCTTACACTTTTCATTGTTGAACCGACCCTATCGCTCCCGCCGTTGATGGCTCTCATTGAAAGATTCGGTAAACTCTCTAATTACAAAATAAATGTAACCAAGACGGAGGCATACATGATCCATCTTGACCACCTACAACAGAGAACTTTGCGACAGCAATACTCCTTCAAATGGTCTACTAGAGGTATCCGGCACCTTGGGGTCTTCTTGTCTCACGACAAGGAGAAGGTCCTCCAGGAGAACTATCAGACCTTGCTGAAGGAAGTTGACAAACACCTGAGAGCCAAGAAATACGACGAACTCTCTTGGATGGGTAGAATTGCAGCCCTGAAGATGATGCTGTTACCCAAGCTAACGTACATTATGCGATGTATTCCCCTCCCAGTTCCAGAAAAGCTGCTGAAAAACTTCCAGACCTTTTTCAATGGGTATGTCTGGAATAATAAGAGACCTAGAGTCGCTGCTACAATCTTACAGTCCCCCCTGGATCAGGGAGGGCTAGGCTTGCCAAGCGTGAAGATGTACTATGATGCGGCAATGATCTCTCACGTTTCAGCCTGGGGACGAGACCTCCCTCCCACGAGATGGAGGGAACTGGAACAGGCGTCACTACCTGCTTATATTGATCTATCCGATTTGTTGTGGTTCCCCCCGCATCTTGCCACCGCACACACTATCTCTAACCCAATAGTGAGAGGATGCCAAATACTATGGTATAAATTGCGACACCACGTCCAGATCGCCCCCCATCCTTCTCCTATCCAGCCCATACTCCCCATACTTCAGACCCTCCCTAACATGAGACTGAACTGGTGGCGTCAGGTGGAGATTTTGACAGTAGGTGACTTTTATGTAGGAGACCGTCTTCTAACGCAAGGCGAGATGGTGGCGAACTTTGAGGTCCCGTGGCATTTGGAATTCGAACTCCTCAGATTAAGATCTCTGCTAAAGGCGTGGGGGTTCCTGGGAGATACCCCGCGGTCCCCTACGACTTGGCAATCTAGATGGAAAACAGGCCTCCAGACCCATAAACCCCTCACGGTACACTATAGATGCCTACTGGTTCCCCCTACAATTCCAAAGACGAGGCATATGCTCTCCTGGGAGGCGGATCTAAAAACGACATACTCCCCTAAGAAATGGACATTGGCCATCGCCAAGACCAAGGCTGCTCTACATTGCACCACGATGTATGAGCTTTACTTTAAGATGCTTACCAGGTGGCACCTGGTCCCGACCAGACTGCAGACCCTCTATCCTAATCACTCTCCCTCTTGTTGGAGAAACTGTGGTGGCATTGGCGCCCCACTACACACGTGGTGGACTTGCCCCAATCTAAAGTCACTCTGGAGTAAGGCCACAGGGTCTGTTGCTTGATGGGTCTTCCAGAGATAGTGGATCCTGGAATGGCTCTCCTGCACTTGGGTTTGGAGAAAGTGCCCTCGCACAAGAGAACCCTCCTTATATGCATACTTACCTCGGTTAAAATGACAATTGCCAGGAACTGGAAAAGAGTGCACCCTCCGAAATGGCAGAGTGTAGTAGAGTACCTAAATTATGTCAAGTCCATGGAAGACTTTGTCTACAGAGTCCGGCGCCAGTCGGAAACTTTCTGTCTTATCTGGGAACCCTGGGAAGCTTACTTACAGAGCCTCAGAACTAAACGTTAGGATTCTCTGCCCCTCAGTGTCACTGGCCCCTGATACGGGACCAGGACAATCTCTGCGCTCCCCTCCACCCCCCCCTTCCCCTCCATTCCATGGGCCCTTCCCCTCCCTTTCCCCTCCCCACCTAATCCACATTACAGCTCCCTAAAGAATACTTCCTCCCCCCCCTGAGGGGGTGCTTTAGCCCATGACAGTGCAAAGATGGCTGAACTTAGGTCTGACTCCCTGAGGGCGGTGGCCCTTGTCGGCCCCCGCGCTCTCGCTCAGCTACTTTTGCAGGCAGTACCTTCACTATAACCGACTACTAGCGTAATTTCACTTTAAAAAGCAGAACAAAAGGCGGAAAACGCCACAATCTTAAACCTACCAACTGACAACGACTCTCCCTACCTGTGAACGCACCTGCACACTCCACACTTCACCTCTCACTTAGGAATAGTTTGACCCTTAGAAGCAACCTCAAACAGGTTGCTTCATAAAAACTTTTTTATCTGATGAAACAACCTGTTTGAGGTTGAGAAACGCGTCATAAGTATTAAAAGCCATTTTATTTGAAGTTGTCTGTGTTGTGGTCTATCAATACCAACTGAACAACACACAAAAGATTACACCTTTGCAGCACCTGAAGTCCAGCCAACAGGAGACACACTCAGAGTTTCAACTAGGACAAGTGCCTTTGGAGCTTGGCTTCCACAGTGTACTAGCCACTGATAAGTGCTAGACTGCTTTCTTGCACTGGTCACAGTACAGTGTCACACCATCTGGTAAGCATAATACTTACTTATATCTATACCTACATATCCAGACGGTATCACGCTATTGTGGTGCCCTCTTTCTACTTTCTATGATTTCATGTTTATATAGTCAATCTAATATAATAATGTGCTGTATTATTTGCACGGGTCAAAATAAACAAGTTATTCAACAAAGTTATTCATTCCCTTTACCCCTGAAAAAATGTGGCCTTTTAATTAAATAAAGTAGGTACGATTGTGGATATACCTCTATATATTTGTACTATACGATCATTACATTGATCGGTCACTTAAACATTCTAGCAAATCTTGGTGCCCCGTGCAAATAATACAGAGACGTCCACTCATGTTTGTTTATTTTGATCATTACATCAACTTGCTTTATAAATCAGTAAACTTAGGTCTCTTTCATTAACCAAGTAGGTATGAATAATTGAATATGGAGACGTCTTGGTAGATGTATTTTTCATGACAATGACTGGCCATATAAACATGAATCATGTCCTAGCACATTATTATATTAGATTGACTATATAAACATGAAATCATGTCCCAGCACATTAACATACTAGAAACTACCCTAATAAGATTGAGTCATCTCAAGTGTATACAAAGTATATAATTTAGAGATTATATATTTAGAGACCCCAGGCATTTAAGGTATACATTTTAAGGATTGGGATAATGTATGATAAATGTTGTTGTTTATTTACACGTTTAATCAAATGTGAAGCATGTAACGCAAATGAAGGGTTAATTTGCTGGGAGTCGGCCCTTGAGAGGGAGACTGTCAGGTGTATTTGCATTTTCTCTAATTGTTTAATTGATCACATTGTTAAGGTTGGTGAGGTGTATATGTATATATATATATATAAGAGCTATGATCAGTATGAACTATATGCCTGATGAAACGGCGTTGGTGCTGAGAAACGTGTTGCATGTGTACAAGGAGGGTTCTCATATGCCCTGCCTGTTGGTTCCTGTTTTTATTATTTTAAATAAATTTTACTTTTAATTTTATTGGAACCTGGACTTATCTTTATATACCCCCACCACCTATCACCTATTTCCTATTGGGGATTGGATTTGTTGGCCCTTTGGCCTTTTGCTGCTGGAGTGGTTCCTGTGATCCTGTTCCAAGGATTTAAAGTACAAGTGTTCCTGCACAAGTTGGAATTCCAGCAAGCTGGGTTGCTGTGATTACCCAGTATGCGTCTGATAGCACTGTATGAGTGCTATTGAAAAATGTGAGTACCCTTTTGGCTAAACTCAACCTCTGTTCTGTTTTGACTGGTACACACAAGCGCCTCTCTTTTTTCCTTTTTCCTTCTAGATATCTAGGGCGCGATCCGATATAGATCGTAGTTTGCGGCGCAAGCGAGGGAACCCGCGTCGCCCGCAGTTTCAGCTCGCAACTCGAGCTATCCCATATACTGCGCCGTCAGATGCTAAAGTGCCGTAAATCAGATAAACCAGCAATGTCCAGAAATCTGCGCAAGTACAAATTTCTGGCGTCGCCAGTGACTTGCGGCACGTTAGAAACTGCCAGCGCCTACAAAACCTGACTAAAGTCTAAATCACCTGCACTGTCTAACACGCCTCCCTAACATAGCCCGACATGTCTAACCCTCTATCCGCTATCCCCCCTCACTATCCTAACAATAACTATGTATTAACCCCTAAACCGCCGCTACCTAATAAAGTTATTAACCCCTAAACCGCCGCCAGCTATATTAAATCTATAACCCCCTAAAGTGAGCCCCTAACACCACCGCCATCTACCTTACCTACCCCTAAAGTGAGCCCCTACCCCGCCGCTATCTATTTTAAAATTATTAACCCCTAATCTAATCCCCCTACCCCGCCGCCATCTATATTAAATTATTTAACCCCTAAAATACTAAACTATCCCTACCACTAAACCTAAGTCTAACCCTACAAATAGCCCTGAAAAGGGCTTTTTGCGTGGCATTGCCCCAAAGTAACAGCTCTTTTGCCAGCCCTTAACAGGGCTTTTTGCGGGGCATGCCCCAAAGAATTCAGCTCTTTTGCCAGCCCTTAAAAGGGCTTTTGACGGGGCTTTGTCACAAAGTAAACTGCTCTTTTGCCTACAATCTACATCCCCTACACCGCGGCCACCTATAATAAATGTATTAACCCCTAATCTAATCCCCCTACACCGCCGCCAGCTACAATAAATGTATTAACCCCTAATCTAATCCCCCTACACCGCCGCCAGCTATATTAACTATATTAATAATATAGTTAATATAGTTATTATATTATATATATTAACTATATTAACCCTAATTATATTAGGGTTAATATAGTTAATATAGTTATTATATTATATATATATAAAGTATAATAACCCTATCTAACTCTAACATCCCTAACTAAACTCTTATTAAAATAAATCTAATATTAATATTATTAATTAAAATATTCCTATTTAAATCTAAATACTTACCTATAAAATAAACCCTAAGATAGCTACAATATAATTAATAATTACATTGTAGCTATGTTAGGGTTTATATTTATTTTACAGGTAAATTGTTAATTATTTTAACTAGGTATAATAGCTATTAAATAGTTATTACCTATTTAATAGCTACCTAGTTAAAATAATTACCCAATTACCTGTAAAATAAATCCTAACCTAAGTAACAAATACACCTACACTATCAATAAATTAAATAAACTACAAATATCTATCTAAAAATACAATTAAATAAACTAAACTAAATTACAAAAACAAACAAACACTAAATTACAAAAAATAAAAAAAAGATTACAAGATTTTTAAGCTAATTACACCTATTCTAAGCCCCCTAATAAAATAATAAACCCCCAAAATAAAAAAAAATTCCCTACCCTATTCTAAATTAAAAATAGTTCAAAGCTCTTTTACCTTACCAGCCCTTAAAAGGGCCTTTTGTGGGGGCATGCCCCAAAGAAAACTGCTCTTTTGTCTGAAAAAAACCCACAATACCACCCCCCAACATTACAACCCACCACCCACATACCCCTAATCTAACCCAAACCCCCCTTAAATAAACCTAACACTACCCCCCCTGAAGATCTCCCTACCTTGTATTCACCCCGCTGGGCAGAACTCCTCATCCGATCCGGGCGATGTCTTCCAGCAAGCGGCAGTGAAGTCTTCTTCCATCCGGGCGATGTCTTGAAGCAAGCGGCAGAGAGTCTTCTTCCATCGGCGATGTCTTCAAGCAAATCGGCATCTTCAATCTTCTTTCTTCGCTCCTCCGCCGCGGAGCATCCATCCGGCACGACGACTTCCCGACGAATGAGGTTCCTTTAAATGACGTCATCCAAGATGGCGTCCGTCGAATTCCGATTGGCTGATAGGATTCTATCAGCCAATCGGAATTAAGGTAGAAAAATCTGATTGGCTGATTGAATCAGCCAATCAGATTCAAGTTCAATCGGATTGGGTGATTGGTTCAGCCAATCGGATTGAACTTGAATCTGATTGGCTGATTCAATCAGCCAATCAGATTTTTCTACCTTAATTCCGATTGGCTGATAGAATCCTATCAGCCAATCGGAATTCAACGGACGCCATCTTGAATGACATAATTTAAAGGAACCTCATTCGTCGGGAAGTCGTCATGCCGGATGGATGCTCCGCGGCGGAGGAGCGAAGAAAGAAGATTGAAGATGCCGATTTGCTTGAAGACATCGCCGATGGAAGAAGACTCTCTGCCGCTTGCTTCAAGACATCGCCCGGATGGAAGAAGACTTCACTGCCGCTTGATGGAACACATTGCCCGGATCGGATGAGGAGTTCTGCCCGGCGGGGTGAATACAAGGTAGGGAGATCTTCAGGGGGGGTAGTGTTAGGTTTATTTAAGGGGGGTTTGGGTTAGATTAGGGGTATGTGGGTTGTGGGTTGTAATGTTGGGGGGTGGTATTGTGGGTTTTTTTCAGGCAAAAGAGCAGTTTTCTTTGGGGCATGCACCCACAAAAGGCCCTTTTAAGGGCTGGTAAGGTAAAAGAGCTTTGAACTATTTTTAATTTAGAATAGGGTAGGGAATTTTTTTTATTTTGGGGGTTTATTATTTTATTAGGGGGCTTAGAATAGGTGTAATTAGCTTAAAAATTTTGTAATCTTTTTTTTATTTTTTGTAATTTAGGGATTGTTTGTTTTTGCAATTTAGTTTAGTTTATTTAATTGTATTTTTAGATAGATATTTGTAGTTTATTTAATTTATTGATAGTGTAGGTGTATTTGTAACTTAAGTTAGGATTTATTTTACAGGTAATTGGGTAATTATTTTAACTAGGTAGCTATTAAATAGGTAATAACTATTTAATAGCTATTATACCTAGTTAAAATAATTAACAATTTACCTGTAAAATAAATATAAACCCTAACATAGCTACAATGTAATTATTAATTATATTGTAGCTATCTTAGGGTTTATTTTATAGGTAAGTATTTAGATTTAAATAGGAATATTTTAGTTTATAATATGAATTAGATTTATTTAATAAGAATTTAGTTAGGGGTGTTAGGGTTAGATAGAGTTAATATAGTTTATATAAATACTATAGTAACTATATTAACTATATTAACCCTAATATAATTAGGGTTAATATAGTTAATATATATAATGTAATAACTATATTAACTATAATATACTTAGGGTTAATATAGATGGCGGCGGTGTAAGGGGTTCACATTAGGGGATAGATCAGTTAGATGGTGGCGGTTTTAGGGGCTCACAGTAGGGGGTTAGTTTATGTAGATGGCGACGGTTTAGGGGTTAAATACTTTATTAGGGATTGCGGCGGGGGATCGCGGTTGACAGGGAGATAGACATTGCGCATGCGTTAGGTGTTAGGTTTATTTTAGCAGCCAGTTTAGGGAGTTACGGGGCTCCAATAGTCAGCGTAAGGCTTCTTACGGCTGCTTTTTGTGGCGAGTTGAAAATGGAGTAAGATTTCTCCATTTTCGCCACGTAAGTCCTTACGCTGTATATTGGATACCAAACTGCGCGGGTTTGGTATACCTGCCTATGGCCCAAAAAACTACGGGCGACGGCAGAAATATACGCGCGTAACTTCTAGGTTACGCCGTATATAGGATACCAAACCCGCACAAATATTGGCGTCGCCAGCTTTTGCGGGCGACGATTTTTATCGGATCAACCCCCTAAACTTTTGTCATACAGCCACATTCAGAAAGGTTTAAGATTTTTAGTTTTGCCATTGTTTATTAAAATAAATAATACTGAACAGTTAGAAACATTTAGTCAACCTTATTATTCCTTTGAATATATATATATAATATATAATAATATAATAATGAACATATGAAAGAACATGTTAAAATATTTTTTGCATGAAAAAGGCAAGGTAACACATCCTTAGGGATCAGTTGCAGCTGATGAAGAATGAAGTTGTTGGGGTAGAAAATTCTGTAATCTCCATAACCTTAAAAAGATATGAAACCCACATTTTTTCATTTGTGATTTAGCTAAAGCATACAATTTCAAAAACATTTCCAATTTTTACTATTATCAAATTTTGTTCCCATGTTATTCTTTGTTTGAAAAGATACCAAGGTAGGTCCCCGGAGCAGGGAATAGTGCTGCCATCTAGTGGTCTTAAAAATGGATATCAATCTTCCAAAACTGCAACTCCAGACACGTGCATGCTGCTGAGCTTATGTCCCTGATTTTTAACAAAAAATACCAAAAGAAGAAAGAAACTTTGAGAATAGAAGTAAATTAAAAAGTTGTTTAAAATTGCATTTTCTATCTGACTCATGAATGAAAAAAAATTGGGTTTAATTCCCTTTATAAAGTGATTGATTTTAATTGTTTTAATAAAGTAAGAAGACAATTAATCAGTAACATGTCCATTTGCATTAGAATTTAGCTAAAACACAGTTGACATCATCATATTAAAGATCCCCTTCATGATTTTTAATCAAAAATAAATCACTGACACCTAGATTACGAGTTTTGCGTTGCGGCTTTTAACGCTGAAAAAAAGGCAAATCCAGCGTAAAAGCAGTAACGCACTACTGGGAGTCGTGTCGTTATAGCTATATTTTAGCCTGTAACGCAATGTCAATCCCGCACTCAAAAAAATAACGTTTTGCGTGGGATTTCCATAGCGCCGGTATTACAGGTTGTGCAGTGAGGCTAAAATGCTTGTGTTACAGCCTATACCGACACGATCCATGCCGCCATCCGAGAGCAGTAGTTATGGATTTTGTGTAACAAAAAAGTTTCACAAAACTCATAACTAAACTGTTACAAAGTACACTAACACCCATAAATGACCTATTAACCCTTAAACCGCCATCCCCGCATCGCAAACACTAAATTAAACCTATTAACCCCTAATCTGCCGCCCACCCACATCGCGACTATACAATAAAGTTATTAAACCCTAATCTGCCGCCCACCCACATTGCCAAAACTATTTAAATATATTAACCCCTATTCCCCCGCACCCCAACATCGCTGCCAGAATGAAGATAGAAGACGCCCCCGGGATAGATGAAGACCTCGCCGCCTGGATGGAGATGGATATCCGGACTTCAGAAACCGCTAGTAAATCTTCCGGGGTTAGTGTTATTTTTTTTTATTTTTTTTATTTTTATTTTCTTTTGGTGGTTTTTTTTTTTTTAGAATAGGGCTTTGGGCTTTGAAAAAGAGCTGAATGCCCTTTTAAGGGCAATGCAATAGAGCTAAGTGCACTTTTAATGCCCATACAAATGCCCCTTTAGGGGCAATCGGTAGCTTAGGCTTTTTTTTAGAGTTAGGTTTTTTATTTTGAGGAGTTGGTTGGGTGGTGGGTTTTACTGTGAGGGGACTTTGTATTTTTTTACAGGTAAAAGAGCTTATTTCTTTAGGACAATGTCCTACAAATGGCCCTTTTAAGGGCTATTGGTAGTTTATTGTAGGCTAGGGTTTTTTTTATTTTGGGGGGACTTTAATATTTTTATAGGGCTATTAGATTAGGTGTAATTGTTTTAATTTTTGATAACTTCGTTAGTGTTTTTTTATTTTTCGTGATTTTAGCGTTTATTATTTTTGGTAAACTTATATTTTTTAAATTTTTCTTAGGATTTGTTTTTTTTGTTGTAATTTAGATTTTTTTATTTTTTTCGTAGTTTTAGTTTTTTTTTTTATTTGTAATTTAGATATTTTAATTGGTAGTTTTTTATTTTATTAGAATAGTTATATTAGGTTAATTTATAGTTTAATGTTAGGTTTATATTTATTTCACAGGTAAGTTTTTATTTATTTAAATAGAGTTATATTGTAATTTTAATTTAAAGTTAGGGGGGTGTTAGGTTTAGGGGTTAATAGTTTAATTTAGTGTTTTGCGATGTGGGGGGTCGGCGGTTTAGGGGTGAATAGGTTTATTTAGTGGGATGTTTAATAAAGTTAAATAATAACTTTATTTAGTGGCGGTATTGTCGGGGAACAGCGGAATAGGGGTTAATAGCTTTTATTAGTGGCGGCTATGTCGGGGACGGCAGATTAGGGGTTAATAACTTTATTATAGGGGCAGCGATATTGGGGAGCGGCGGAACAGGGGTTAATAACTTTATTATAGTGTCGGCGATGTTGGGAGTGGCGGAATAGGGGTTAATAACTTTTATCAGAGTCGGCGATGTAGAGGGCAGCAGATTAGGGGTTAATAACTTTATTATAGTGGCGGTGATGTCGGGGGCAGCAGATTAGGGGTGTTTAGACTTGGGGTTTATGTTAGGGTGTTAGGTTTAAATGTAACTTTCTTTTCCCAATAGACATCAATGGGGTTGCGTTACGGCGATCATAATTCCGCACTTCAGGTGTAAAGTTGTTTTCTAACACTCTCTCCCCATTGATGTCTATAAGGGAAAGCGTGCACGAGCACGTCAAAGCAGCCCTTGGCTTTTGTGCGGTATGGAGCTTAACGCCACCATATCACACGCACAAGGAGGCTTTTCAGAAACTCGTAATGGCAGCGCTATGGAGGGTAAAATAACACAACTTTTGTTGCGTTCGTTTTGCACCCTGTTTAGCGCAAAACTCGTAATCTAGGTGTGAATGAACTAAAACTGTTTTCTTTTGTTAAAGGATTACTTTTTGTTATATTTTTTAAGCTAAACAACTAACATATTAAAGTTAATAAACATTAATTAAAACCTACTGACCTATATTTTCTCCAAAACGAAGTTTCATAACGTTCTAAAAGTTATATCTTTTATTCACCGATGATGTCACGTTATCCTGCCCACTATTTTCAGCACTGTGTGTTCAAAATACTTAAACCAATAACTTTGTGTTTAAAGCGCCATTTTGAAACCTAGGTATTGTAAACGGATTGGTACAGAGCAAAGGATACCCACGGAGTGGGTTTGGAAAACAATTAAATTTGCAGACAAGATTTCTGATATACGGTAGAGATATGTTAATGAAATGCTATTGATAAAAAGCGTATTTGGGGTAGTTAGTTAGTAACAGGCATAGAAAATATTTACTTACAGTGGCCCTTTAATACTATTTACTAAGATGGCTCAATTTTGAGTAAACTATCTGTGTTAAGGACACTTTGAAAATAATAATGATAATAATAATAAGACATTTTTTATATTTATAGAGAACAGTTTACAAGGGAAAATTTAATCTCTACATAGAAATCATTTTAAAGGACCAGTAAACACAGCAGATTTGCATAATCAACAAATGCAAGATAACAAGACAATACAATAGCATTTACTCTGAATTTCAAATAGGTAGTAGATTCTTTTCTAACACATTTTAAACTTATGTATATTTCCACTCCCCCTGTACCATGTGATAGCAATCAGCCAATCACAAATGCATATACGTATAGTCTGAGTTCTTGCACATGCTCAGTAGGAGCTGGTGACTCAAAAAAAGTGTAAATATAAAAGACTGTGCACATTTCTTTTAATGGAAGTAAATTGGAAAGTTGTTTAAAATTACATGCACGATCTGAATCATGAACATTTAATAAAGCCTGAGTGTCCCTTTAAGTACAAAATATACAGAGAAATACAGCAGGCGTATTTTCACCACATTCAGCTTATTTAAAGTGGGCTACCACAAGCACTTATCCAAAATCATTAAGTATTCATTTGGGGTAGGCTTAGGATCCCCCATTTTTTTATATTTTAAAATGCATACTTTTCCCACCCCACAAAAGAAACTATTTTCAAAACTGTTAAATCGCAACAGTTTTTTAATGCACCCTAATAAATGTACAAAATGCTGTAACACTTTGCATAGCAATGAATTGCAGTCCTCTCTGATTTCTAATAGGTTAAGATGCATTTGGACATATAAAGTTACAGATTTGAAAGGAAATCAAGAGTTATATTTGATTTGATGTAATAATCTGAAGCATTCAGAAGTTTTCAGAGCATTTGTACTAGATTTGATAACCTCTTTACCTAACATGTATGCAATTACTGACGTTGACTGTTTATTCAACTTTATATCTTGAATAAATCATTAGAAGAATAAATGGAGAACACTTGACTAACCTGTGTCCTCAAAAGGATATTCCATTTCACTGTGCAGGGCTGAGGAAATTACTTGATAGTGGGAGCTGACCTGAGATATAATTGGCAGACTTCTACTATTTTAAACTGGTAGACGTTATGTTCTCCTGTTTTATCTAGGGCTGAAGACATCAGATGCCCTTGTCTTAATGACAGTTTACATTAAAGGGACAGGAAGAGGAGGGTCTACAAACTACATTGCTGCACTGGGGCAGTTTAAAAATTGCCCTTAAAGGTGGAAGGGAAAAAAATAAGGGAAATAAGAGGTGTCTTTTTGGTATTTCAAGAATGCATGATTACATTTAAAAAATCACAAACATTAAAGGGGAAGTCTTGTCAAAATTAAACTTTCATGATTCAGATAGGGCATGCAATTTAAAAAAAAAATCTTTCAATGTACTTTTATCATCAAATTTGCTTTGTTCTATTGGTATTCTTTGATGAAAGCTCAAGATTGGTAGGCTCATATACTAATTTCAAAGCCATTGAAGGCCGCCTCTTATCTCAGTGCATTTTGACATTTTTTGTTTGTGTGTGCCATAGAGATAACAATATGATCACACCCGTGGAGTGACTTAGAAGTCAGCACTGATTTGCAAGTCTGTCAAAAGAACTGAAATAAGTGAGCAGTCTGCAGAGGCTTGGATATAGGTAATAACAGACGTAAACAGTATAGTAATATAACTGTGTTGGTTATGCAAAACTGGGGAATAGGTAATAAAGGGTTTCTCTAGTAGACTGTCCCTTTAAATTGAAAATGCATTACCTAAATAACAATTCATCAAAATTTCATAGAGACTGAAAAATAAAATTCAGAAACACATAGTAGTAATAATAATAATAGTTTTGGAAGGTGACTGACCTCTCTGTCCCAATTGACCAGCCACCACAGCTAGCGACAAATTGTTCACTGGCTAATAAGGGCACATTTTACAGCTCTATTGGTGGATCATGGAATGCTGTTAAAGCAAAAATGTATTTTATTTTTTATCACAGGAATATCTGGATTTCAACACACTTTTTTTTGTTATATCTGTTTTTATTGAGGTTATACAGGGAAATACAGGAAAATCAATTCATATTGTCATTACAATATAAATTTCCAAAATTAATACACAGCCAAAACATTCTCTATAACCTAAACACAATATATCTTCTTTTGAAATAACACAAATAAAACAATCTGCAAAAAAGGCATATTATGTAACCTAGGCGCTTGTAGGCATCTTCGCGGCTTGGTTAAACAATTGAACTAACAATTTAACATTTTAACAAAAGAAAGACTATCCTCTATAACTTGAGCTAAAAGCCATTAGGCCTGGGTTTATATTGACCAAATTATTCCTCTCGATAAATATATTTTCAATTTGACATATTTAGATATTTAATATGAGGAAAATATTGGATTACAAAGTTAGGCCTGTATGATTTATCCATTATCGGATATCGCTCAGTGGTCGCCCCCTAACTATTCGCCCTGACTTTCTTAATCACTCACCTCTATCTAATACTATAATATCAAATTTAGCCAGCTCCCTTTATCAAGCTGGGTACAAAGAACCATACCAACATAAAAAGGGAGAAAGAAAAAAAAAAAAGCAATTCAGAATCTCCTCTCCTACTTCCACTTTGCCACTACAGTCCGATACCCTATGTTCAATGAAGCCCAGGGTCTGCCCATATCCTTGGCAATTTCCCATTTTGACACCACAAGAGAAATAGATTTGACTTTCTAAGTTTATAATTTATAACATTTGTAATTTTGCTTAAAATATTGAGAAAGGTGGGGCATGTTTGGCTTTCCAATTGGCTAGAATAAGATTCCATCCCACCAAAATTGATACATTAATCAACTTGTAGTTTCTATGTCTTTCTATGGGACACAAAAAGAATACGATTTTCATGTCAAGAGAGAGATTACTTTCCAGGGCCCTATTTAGCCAGAAATTGATTTTATGCCAAACTTGCCTAATTTTTGGGCAAAGACAAAAACAATGTCGTAAATCTGCCATTGCAGCGCTACATCTAGCCCAGTTTGATATATTTTTTGGTGACCATTTACCTAATTGTGCTGGCGTTATATAAATCCTATTTATTAGCCTGCAATGTGATTCTCTCTCCATGTCACCATAAAAGATTACCTATTTACCAACCCAACACTTGTTTTGACATCCTCCAGGGTTATAGAGGGGAAATCTTTTGTCCATAGATTTGGAAGGGAACTGCCCTCACTGCTCCAATTAACCACAGCGACAAATTGTTCACTGGCTAATAACGACACTTTTTTTATGTATCTGTTTAGATGCAAAAACAAAAGCATTATTTGTATGTCTCTTTAAAAACAATTGTTGGACTATCATTCAGCCACTCAAACATGGAGTCCTGCTCCAGTATTCTCTGATTCATAGCATAAAAAATTAGCACAAACTGTGCTATGTGATTAAATGGCTAAGGGAAATGCTAACATTATTTGATCAAATACATACACTAGCTTTTTATTAGTAGGAATTTCTGTTCAATGCATCATTATATGAAAAGAAAAAAATGCTAATACCTAAATCACATAAAGCATCAGCTATCTGCAGACAGGGATCTCAGAGTATTGCTGTATTGAAGGATATTCACCTCATTAAACAACTACAGCAAATTAGAAAAAAAACATAGTAAATGTTCAACTCTCAGCAGTTGTTAAATCCCCTATCTTCAAATAAGTCATTAGGTAAGAATTGTAAGACCTGTAAGGGTCAATTTAAAACCAGCTCAGTTCCACTGCTTGTTTCAAGATCTTAGAGTATAATAAGCAGTCAAATGTTCTTAATGGTCTTGGAGACTAAATTGGTGCTTTAAATGCAGTGATTTTAAGGAATTAACCTTGCAATTAGAGAAGTCTACCATGTTTTAAAAACAAAATTGTAAAGTGTCCTGGAAACAAAAATATTGTTCCCATGACCAGTGCAAGGATTTTTGGCTACACAGGTGAGGATAAATGTTGCCGCCCTAACCTCCCCAATAAACTACATACCCTGCATAACATACCAAGAAATAGTGGTGATGTCTAATTTTTATTAAAAATAAAAATAAACTTTTAGAACAGTGCTAGTACTAATTTAATTTTTTAAGTCACATAAAAAAATTACACCATATCTCATCTAGAAGTACACATCTACATAGTAACATGCAAGTTTTGACACTCACTCATATACTCAGGTGGAGCTGATGTGTGACATGAACGGTGAGCACTCCACCAAGCCTACACAGTGACTATAAACACTAGGCCTGTGGTTATCAGGCTGGCCAGGGCTGTGACATCAGGGCTAACCAGGCCTAAAAGGGAAACTGCAGATAAAGCCGCTCAAAGATTATGAGTGGAGAGGAATTGGCTGAGTGTCTAAGCCAAGTGATGTGATCATAGTGGAGAACTCTGCAATGTGGAGCCCACTGCTGTAAGTTATACTTAGCAGTGGTGAGAATTTCCTTAGTAGTTCTGTTTTTACACCCTTGCTGATGGATCTTGACCCACTGGGAAGGTGGCAGGACGTGGGGGGTTGAAAGGAGTTGAACGGTAGTGGATGCAGCCTGTTTACCACTAGATCCTGGATTATCTCTACACTGATGTTTTCCATAATATTGGTGGTGGTTCCACTATAGAGGCAAGGAGGCAACCTGAGTGTTGTAAATCGGAGCAGGAAAACCATATAGACACCTTTAAGCTAAGTACCATTACTAAGAGCAAGTTGCTAAGTATTTTTTTCTTTAAGGTTGCTGTTTGTACTTTATATGAAGATTAAACCTTTTTAACCAGGATTTATGATATAAAAGAAAAACTATCTCAGTGGCTCATGATGCGGCTCTTTGTTCTGACAAACTTGGGGTCCTGTGATAATACTTTAAAAAAATTGATCTTGGAAATCAACATACCCTGACCTTCAGTACAATTGAAAACATCATGGTTAAATACAGAATTCATACATACTGGATCATGTATTTGCACTTTCACAATAACGCATACAAGCCAGCATTCTCAAAAAGCACTGATGTCAGTTTTTCCTTACACAGAAACATGACTTGTTTAAATTAAGTTATAAAAAATTGTTCACTACATAATCTGATTTTGGTCCTGAAAGCATACATTTTCATGTTGTGAGGTGTAGCTGCATCATCATGCAAATACCTTAATCATCCACATAACTGCACAGGTATGAACACAGACACTCACTCATATCATATCATATCACACATTTACTAGTAATTTAAAACACATTCATGAGTACATACTTAAGTTTAAATGCACCCATTTATAACTTTCAAGCACCAACATGCACACATAAATACATCAATACAGGCATACATGCAAATAGAAATACATACATACACACATACATGCACATAGACATACATACATACATACACAAATACATACACATGGAGTCATAGACATACATACATGCATACAGACATCCATGTACATAGACATGCATACATACAGACATACATACATACATTCATACATACATGCACACATAAATACATGCATACAGACATATATGCAAATAGATATACATACATACACAAATACATACACATAGTCCTACATACATGCATACAGACATCCATGCACAAAGACATACACACATACAGAGGGCCTCTCTCTGAGTCTGATGTCAATTAGGATCAAAAAAGACACCAATGCCTCGAGATCCTCTGGTAAATCTCTGGCAGCAACTTCGTCTTTAATCACATTAGAGAGCCCATGAAAGAAGGCGGCAACAAGGGATTCATTGTTCCAACCTACCTCTGCGGCAAGCGTATGGAACTCAATAGCATACTGAGCAACAGATCTTGTACCTTGCTGAATGGACATGAGTCGTTAAGCAGCAGAGGAGGAGCGAGCCGGGACATCAAATACCCTTCGAAAGGAGGCCACAAATTCAGGGTTATTTGAAATCACAGGTTTATTAGTCTCCCACAAGGGATTAGCCCAGGCAAGAGCTGTGTCAGAGAGTAACGAGATGAGAAATTCCACCTTAGCTCTGTCAGAGGGAAACGTCTGAGGTAACATCTCAAAGTAAATGCCCACCTGGTTCAAAAACCCTCTGCACTGAATAGGATCGCCTCCATATCGCTGAGGTAGAGGTGCGGAACCGGACATGCTCCTGGTAGGCATAGGTGCAGCAGCAGAAACAGGAGCAGCCATAACTCGGGGGACACTTTGGTCCAAATGTGCAGTGCGAGTCAGCAGGGTTTGCAGGGCTAGTGCAAATTGATCCAAGCTGTGATCCTGTTCATCCATCCTGGAAATGATGGCAGGTAAAGGTGGATTATTAGCACCATCAGGATTCATGGCCTTTGCGTAATGTCAGGGTGCCAGGAATCTGACTGAGACGAGAAATGCAAAAATAATCACACCTTTATTAATAGCAAAAAATAATAAAAAGTCCACAAGTCAAATAACAAGCCAGAAGTTAAAACCAGAGCTGGTAGTCAGACAAGCCGAGTCAGGAGCCAAAGCGAATAGTCAGATGAGCCGGAATCAGGAACAAGGAAAACAGCAGAGTCAGGAACAAGCCAGGGATCAGGAACCAGGAAGGACGTCAGGCAGCCAGGTAATACACAGGAACTCTCACAAACAGGTCTGAGACAACGCAAAGGCAAAGCATACTGAACAGAGGCCCTTTAAATAATAAGTGATGATCACAATTCTGAGACTGCATCCTGTCTCACATGGATGATGCACAGCAGTCTGACCATAAAAGGAAGTGCAGGAAATGAGCAGCATCACCCACAATGCACCACAGTCAGGAAGAGAGGTGAGTAAAATGGCTGCCAGCCGCACATGGCAAAAACAACAGGGAAAAACCCTGACAGAGGAGAGTCCACTGCATCATTCCTTACTGTTGGGAAATACTGAACCTGTGTCACGGTTCCCACCATTCCATGCAGACAGTCAGGCATGGTTACCCCTTTGGGGGCAAGCGAGGGACTTGAACCTGGGTCCTCTTTTATCCTAGGCTTGTTCTCTTACCTCTAAGCCATGGCTGCTTATCTCTATTTGTGTGTGTATGTAAGCCTTTAATTACCTTTCCTTATCCTGCCTGCAGCACTTGGGCTGGACTCTGGATATTGCTTTGCCTGGATCCCCTGTGCTCATTTACAACCTGTCAGTAAGGCTTACCTGGGACTTCCTACCAATTAGCAGCTCATTATCTGGCTATATAACCCTGCCTTTTCTTGTGCTCAGTTTCAGTTCTTTGTTTCATGTTTCCTGTTTCTAGTTTAGGTGTCTTTATTCCTGAATCCCCAAGACTGACCCTGGCTTGTGACCCTGGATTTGCTCATCGTTTACCTGCACCTCTGGCTTCCTTTGAACTCTGCAATACCTTGACTACTCTCTTGGATTTACCCTTGTTTGTACAGCATACACAGTTCCTTGGTTTTTGCACACAGCCCATGTGCATCTATTCACAGCCCACGTGGTTTTCTTACCTGATCACTTTGGGCTGTGATACCTGTACGGGTGAGCACATATCTCTGCTACGACTCCAAACCAGGTAAGACCTTTACATAAGAACTGACCATTATGGAGCCCGCAGAGATGAACAGGATGCTCACTGCCCTGACCCAGCAAGTATCCAACATGTCTCAGACTGTTCTGGATTTGCAGCGGGACTTTTGTGCTCTTAAAAGTACGGTACACCCAGAACCAGCGTATCGTGAACCTTTTGTACTATTACCTTAGAGATTCGATGGTAGTCGTTCTTGTCCTTTAAGGTAGATTGTGAGCTGTTGTTTGCCTTAAAGCCTCTTACGTATGCCACTGACTTCATCATGGTCCGCTCAGCAATCAACCTGCTTTCTGGGCAGATAAAAAAAATGGGCACATCAGATGCTCCTGGCTAAGAGTCCTGTCCTAGACAACTGGGGGACTTTCATAACAGCCATGGACACTCAGTGTACTACCACAGGGCAAACTAAGGTTCCTAGGACTCTTCCACGTTCCCACAGATCACGGTTTCCTCATGACTGGATGCTTTTTACCAGTACTCACTTGCAAACCTTGATGCTCCTCATGAATTGTATACTCCTTCCCAGGACATTGAGGAGCCCATGGAGATAGGGGTAGTCCGGAATAGGCAGGCTCCCCAAGAAAGAACTAGAAGGAGGAGCCATGGCCTTTGCTTTTACTGCAGGGAAAGAGGGCTCTTCATCTCCAATTGCCCTATTCACCCACCTTGGTCTCCAGCTCTCCAAACGGGCACTGTTTTTGTTCACCCTATTTGTTCTACATGCAGCCCCCGTGCATCTATTCACAGCCCAGATGGTTTTCTTACCTGATCACTTTGGGCTGTGATACCTGTAAGGGTGAGCACATATCTCTGCTACGACTCCAAACCAGGTAAGACCTTTACAACCTGGCCACCAGGAGGAGGAAAAGACACTCCAGCCAAAGGCTTAAATACTCCCCCTACTTCCCTCATATCCCAGTCATTCTATGCTTTTCATCACAGGAGGTTGACAGAGAAGTGTCAGAAGATTCAGAGTAGTTCCTTATGAAGGGTAGCTACCCTTCGAAATTGGACTGGAGTTTTAAGTAGTCTTGTCAGCCTCTCAGTGTGAGCATTGATGAAAGTTAGAGACTGAAGATGAAGGGAGAGTCTTTCTGCAAGCCCATACAGACTCCTATTAACAGCTCCTAAGCAATCAGTGTTGACGAGTTTCACTGCCTGCTTCCATCACTCAAGTCCATGTCAGGAGTGATGCTACAAGACTGTCAAACGTGAGAGGCTGTGTTTCTGTTCTACTGCATAGATTCCGGTAAGATCGTTTCATTTTTTACACATATGATAACGCCAGAAGACAGGGTCACAGTGTGGCTCCTTTTATCTGTATGGAATCTAGGGTTAATATCTCATGCGGGGGATTATTGAGCAGTGGGGATTAATCATATAAGTTTATTTGATTATGCAACATGTGTGAGATGGTTTTTGACCTCAGGCAGATGTTGGAACGTATAGGTTTTTACTTTCGTTTTGTGAGCTGCGCAGCCTGAAATGCTTGGCGAGCTTTTTTGCTATTATAGCAGGGGCGGTCCTGCATTTTACACCCTGTAACCGGGTGTGGTCACACTTATTTCCTCTTTCCTGACCATTGGGGGTATAAAGGTGCAGTTTTTTTCTTATTAATCAATAGTCTGCTTTGTAAGCGCAAGCTATGGAGGATTCTGATGCGTTAGAGGGTACTCCCTTTTTACCTAAGTCTAATACCTATCTATATTGTGAGGAGGCCACGGTATACCTGCCCACTCAACTATGTTCTACATGACTTGATAAAGTAATCATGTCAAAGAAGGTTAATATGTTTGATACCACTCAGCCATCCACCTCTGAGAAGTCTCCGTCCTGTGAGGTGCGCACCCTACAGTCATCTCCTAATACACATGCAGCTTCCCATAGCACTCCTAATCCTCCATCTGGAGGGGGCCTTTTACCACCAGACTTTACTGCGCAGTTACAAACGGTGGTGTCTACAGCCTTTAGTGCTAAAGCCTGCCGCTTCCACCTTAAAAACATCTCTAAAATTAGACACTTCCTTACACAAGACACAACTAAGATTTTAATCCACTCTCTCATTCTTTCCTGCCTTGATTACTGCAACTCTGTCCTCTCTGGTCTCCCCACCTGCCACCTAGTTCCATTACAATCCATAATGAATGCCTCTGCCAGACTTATCTTCCTTACACGTCGCTTTTCATCTGCTGCACCTCTCTGCCAATCCCTTCACTGGCTTCCTCTTGCCTCTAAGATCAAACACAAAATTCTCATTCTGACATACAAAGCCCTCAACTGCACTGCTCCCCCCTATATCTCAGACCTTGTCTCCAGATACTCTCCCTCCCATCCCCTTCGTCCGCTCATGACCTCCTACTCTCCTCCTCTCTTGTCACCTCATCACACTCCCGTTTACAGGACTTCTCCAGACTGGCTCCCATCTTGTGGAACTCTCTGCCTCGCTCCACAAGACTATCTTCTAGTTTTACAAGCTTCAAGTGCTCCCTAAAGACTCTGCTGTTCAGGGATGCATACAGCCTACACTAACCTTTCCTAATACCAGTTCCTCTCCTCCATTGCTATCCCCTGAACCCCCTTAGCATGTAAGCCTAAGAGTCCAGCTGTTTGTAGATCACCTTCTTAAGAGCTGACTACAACAGTGCAACTCTTGGCAGGGCCCTCTACCCATTTGATCCCTATAATTGTTTTGTTGTACTCCCCATTTGTGTATAGCGCTGCGGAATCTGTTGGCACTCGACAAATAACCAATAATAATAATAATAATAATTTAGTGCTTTAATGAAATTAATTTGTATACAGTGCCAACATTACACGATACAAGCTCCCAAGATGAGATTCCTAAAAACTCAAAGATAATAGATATGAATAGAAGGAGGGAGTGCCTAAAAAAGGCTAAAGTATCTACATATGCTAAAATATCAAAGTTAAAAATGTATTTATTACAAACTTAACATACGGTAGGATACCCTATACACAATTCAGAATGACAGATAAAAACTATTAAAAACAATTAAAACCAATTATGATCAATTGATTAGGGGTAGGTCAATTCCTCAAGACAAGTTTCATCAAACTTGTGAGTAAATAATATAGCTGTGTATAAAAATAAGTGTCCAAAAAAAAAAAATAAAAAAAAAAATAAAAAAAAAAAATATATATATATATATATATATATATATATATATATATATAAATTGTCCAAAGTGGATATGTGTCCTTGATGAGTGTCCTCTGTGAATATCCAATGTGTCCAAATGGAGACTCCTAGTGTGGTGAATCCTTATTAGGTTGTATCCAGTATTCCCAAAAAATTAATTAAAAAAAAAAAAAATGAAGTTAAAAAAATGAAAAATATAGAACCAAAAAGTGAAGCTCCAAAAATCCAATATAATATCCAATATAATTTATACCTGTGAAAACAAAAATTGCATAGTGCAATACTGATAAAATAAATTGAGACTATTAGGAATAGGCTTACCCTATTTTCAGACTCGAGCAGTGACTGTCTATATCGACGCGTTTCGGCCCCAAACTGGGTCTTTTTCAAGATGTCAACTGCTAGTAGTGTTAAGACTTAAATAGCCTGTATTGGCCAATCATAATCTATACTTTTTCCCACCTCAAAAATGCCCTTGTGTATATCATTGATTTCAGTCATTGCCCTTAATCAAAATGGTGACTCTTATTGTCATTATTAGGTCACTTCCGGGCTCGAAAATGCCCTTATGTAATATCATTGATTTCGGTCATTACCCTTAATGAAATTGGTGACTCTTATTGCCATTATTAGGTCACTTGGGATGAAAAATATATTTTAGTAATTTGTGATGTGACGTCCCTCTATACAAGCATACCCCACAAAGAAGGGATAGAAACTGTGCAATATTTTCTTAATAAAGATAACACAATGGCTGAGGAACAAATAGATTTTATCATAGAAGGCATTTTATATCTTTTAACTCACAATTATTTTAACTTTGATAATAAATTTTATAAACAATTATGCGATACGTCGATGGGGACCAGATTCGCGCCTAGCTACGCAAATTTATATATGGGTAAGTGGGAGACCATATTTTGGGATTCTTGCCCAGCTAGCATGGATCTGGGCACTGAGAAAAATCTCAAATTTATGATTGAGGTTATGAATAGAAATGAGCACAACCTTGAGTTTACATATGAATTTAGCCATACCCATATAATGTTTTTAGATCTCGTAATAGAGATAGAAAATGGTAAAATTAAGACCTCTACCTTTTTCAAAAAAGTTAACTGTAATAACTACATCCACCAATCAAGCTGCCACCACCATGTTTGGAAATCCAACATACCAAAAGGACAACTATTAAGGGTGAAGAGAAATTGCTCTAAGGCAGATAAGTGGATGCAACAGTCAGGTATTTTGAGGGATAGGTTTCTGGAAAGAGGTTATTCAGAGGATATATTGGAGAATACTATTGAAGCTGTCAATAAGATTGACAGAGAATCTCTTTTCGTTTACAAAAATAAAAATGAAAATAAACAAAATGATAGTAAAAATGAGATTGTTGTTCCACTGATCACAAAATACAGTGAAAACCGCATTTTAATTGAACGCATAGTTAAAAATAATTGGTATCTATTGAAACAAGACAATGTCCTAGGTGAAAAAATGAGTAATGTCCCTAGATTTATTTATCAAAAATCTGAAAGCCTTAAAACAATGCTGGCACTAAGCTTACTAAAAACAGGAAAGAAATTGTTAGAGACTAACATCAAGGGGGAGAGACTAAAAGACTTCTTCCCCTGTGGATGGTGTAAGGCGTGCCAACATGAGGTTAAAAGTGATATATTCAGATCTAATAATAGTAAAGACATTTTAAGATAAATTATGTTATCCGTTGCCAAGATAAAGGGGTGATTTGAATGATTGATTGTTGTTGTGGTCTCCAATACGTTGGACAGACCACACGTAGTGTCAAAGACAGAATCAGAGAGCACCTATTAGCCATTAAACACAATAGAGATGACCCATTATATAAACATTTTCAAAATAAACATGGAGGCAAAAACACGTCTCAAATATATGGCTATTTGTAAAGTACCAAAGCAATGGAGAGGGGGAGACTATGGCAAAAGATTGCTACAAGCTGAGGCTAAATTGATTTTTTACATAAATTGCATATATCCACTGGGTCTCAATGCTGATATTGAAGTTTTTTTATCTTTTCAATTAAGCCTATGTTTTTAACTAATCAGCCTCTATGTATTGAAAATCCCCCCTCCTGTTTTATAATTATAAATATAATTATAAATATATTTTTGGGGTTTCCCGGAGGAGGAGCTCAGGTGTGTGGTCAGGTGTAGCACCTGCTCTCATTCTTTTTTCCCTGCAAGCTTTTTAGCGAGTAATTCGTGCTTCAACCCCTAGACCCTGGGCGGCTTGCATAGCTAATTTCATAGCTACTGGAAACTCACACAGTGCCTCACCAATGCACTGCGCTGCAGGTGGCAGCAGCTTTAAGGACGCCAACCTGGTTCAAACCATACATATAACAACTTGCAAAATGGATTTACTTTAAAGAAAAAAGGTATTGAAGGATAAACCCTGTTTAGCACATTATCCAGCACAACAATCAATTTACATATTCCTATTGCATGGAAATTTGATTGCACTGCTTTAAGACATTTCACCTACCAGATGATTTGCTGAGAACTGAGGTTTGCTTGACATCAGGGGCTTGTTGGAGGCCGGTGGCTACTCCTGTCTTCGGACTTGTTGTTTCTGTCGGCACTGTGGGGGGAGCTTAGCTGGCTCTGCTCGGCTGTTTCACTTTGAGTGCTATCCCGCCCGTAGCCGGAGTCTCTCTGTCTCTCCTCTGACTGGACAGATACAACGCAGCCGTCGGCTGCTCGTTGTTCACTTCGATCTCAACGACGAGGGAGGGGAAAAAAGAAGCGGAGCAGATCCCGGGGCTATACTCTCCCCCCGGTCCTAATGTCCCCTCCCACCAATGCTGCGTGAGGGACTTAGAGCAGTGCTATCCGCCGGGCGGGTTCATTGGTTTCAGGTTGCTGCTTTGCATCATCACCCATACCGGGCTTGATTTACAAGAGGCGCATAGCACTCCTTAGCACTACCTGCTGACATAGCACCCCCCCCTCCCACCGGTGCTGCGTGAGGGGGACTTGCTCTTTTGAGTGGACTTCCTCTGTCTTTATCTCAAAGAAGAACTGGTAAAGTACTTAAAATTTGCCTGATAAGCTGTTTTATACCCATCTTTGCCCCCCCCCCAAAAAAAAAACCCAGCTACATAATACCAACGCTTGGTAATAACAAATTGTCTTCTGTGTTATATTAAAATGGTTTGGGTTAAACGCAACTAGACTTATACTGGGTCCCTAGACCTCTGTTCTATCTAAATATCATACCTAAGAACAGTATATGAGAGGATGGACTAAGAAGTTAACTTACTGGGGAAAATACAGACAACTTGAAGAGCATAAGTTTTAGTATCTAACTTGTCAGCTATTTGAACTCATTTCCATTTCTTTAAGTCCTTGACTAATTGCTTAAAATTACTCAAAGTATATGTATATGGGCATAATCTGAATTATTTTTCCTCTATACAGGAATATGTAACATGCTTGTTATAACTTAAATCTTTCTAGGAGGCTTTTCAATTCACAGAATTAACTATCTTAGATCTGTCTTTGTGAGGCATCAATAACATCAAATCATCTAAAATTCATATTGTTTGTTTTTAGTCTAAAATAGATTGTCTAAAGGTATTAGACTTGTAGGTTGTGGAGTTCTCTATCTACAGGTGTGCTTTAGGCTAGGCCACATCGTGCCAGAGATCAAAGAATTTTGAATTCTATTGAGTATATTTGAACTATTGAATAAATTGGGAGAAACAAATTAGTGATATGAGGTATTAAGTATTATTTGTTATTTGAATTTTGCTACTCTAGTTATAGTATAGCAACCTAATTGCGGCTTCAATTGAAGCACGAGAAATAATCTCTTTTGCTTTCCCCCATGACTGTCGTTTATCACTAATTCACCCCGTTATTTAGGAGGGCCCTCTTTTTTTTTTTTCACGCCAACCAGTACTACCTTCCTCACCTTATCACTTAACTCCTCCTCCCAATTCCCCTATAGGGGGCTCGTCCCCCCCACCTCTCACTTCACTAGGCAATTTTTCTTTGTTTTCTTTTTAAAAAAAAAAATTTTTTCTCCTCACACTGCACAGTCTATGGATAAATTTCTTCACTTGCACTCCAAATCCTCACCTTCACCGTAGAAGTACACACACCTTCTCGTAATATGTTGCTTACACAGGACTTCACTGATTTGCAGTCCCTAGTCAGCAATATTTCCGAAGCTCTTTCACCTAAGCTAGATGCTCTTAAAAATGAGATTAAGCAGGATATTGCACACCTAGCTACTGAAGTCAAACAATTTGCCGGAAGGCTCTCTGAAGTAGAACAGAGAGTATCCGATCTTGAGGATTTTATCTCGAATCAGAATGATAAGCTTGAAGTAACTACCTCTGCTCTCTCTAAATTACAAAATAAAGTTGAAGACCTGGAGAACCGGGCAAGAAGGAACAATATATGGATAATTGGTGTCCCCGAGGAAAAACAGTTTGAGGACTTAAATAAATTTCTCACAATCACATTGCCACAAGTTTTACAGATTCCTGAAAGTTATTCGAAAATAATTATAGAGCGAGCCCACAGGATAGGGCCCGCAACCTCGATTAAAAGTAACGTAAGACCAAGACCTATAATAGCAAAATTGTTGAATTATCAAGACAAAATAACTTTTCTTCAATTCTATCGTAAATACCAACCTGTTTTTCTAGGGGACACCAAAATTTTCCTTTTTCAGGATTATGCCGCAGAGACAGCTGTGAAAAGAAGGGAGCTAGCTCCTTAGTGTACAAAATTTATACACCAAGGGTTACGCGCAACCATATTACACCCGACTAGACTCAGACTGGTGTTTGACAACAACATACATTTCTTTGATACAGCTCTTGAAGCAGATTTTTTTTGTAAATAATGGCCTTTAGAATAAGTAATGACATATGTGTTATATAAGGATATAGATGTTTATTACTTTTTTCTTTTTTTCTTTTCTCTTAATTTCTCTTTTTTTCTTCCTGGTTGGGCCCCTTTAGTTGGGGTGTCAGAGGGCTTAGGTGGTATAGCTCTCTATTATTTTCTTATTTTCCACCCCCTTCCTTTTTTTTTTTTTTATTTATCTTTTCTCTCTCCTTTTCCTCTTTTCCTTCGCTCTTCTTTTCTCTCCCTTCCCTTTCTTGTCGCTCCTTCTTCTTCTCTCTTCTCCATACATAAATAAGCTATATGGCAGCTAGAGTTAAAAAAATTTCTTGGAATATTGGTGGCCTTACGTCTCCCATTAAAAGGAAAATTATAATATCACACCTCAAGAAAATTAACACATCCATTGCCTTTTTGCAGGAGACTCATTTAAAAGCCGAAGAGGTTCTCAAATTAAAATTCTCATGGGTAAAAGAAGTTCTCTTCTCCCCAAGTGTGAGCCGTAAAGGTGGAGTTGCTATTCTTCTAGGTAAAAGGCTTAAATATCAAATAGTGAGCACTGAATCAGATCAAGAAGGGAGATATCTTTTATTAAAAATTAGAATTGCTAATACTCTTTATACACTATGTAATGTATATGCTCCGAATGTTTTTAATCTACATTTTTGGGAGATGCTGCAAGCCAGGATCATGGAGTGTGCAGAAGGTTTTTTAATAATGGGCGGAGACTTTAATATGGCTCCACAATATCCAATGGATAGATTGAGGCAAAATTCTGCTCTCAAAAAGACGAAAAGGGATAACTTAGAGGCAAAACTTTTCTTAAGGATGTTCAACAATCGTAAAGTTCACAATATATAAAGAGATTACAAAATCCTGACACACGTGACTATACATGCTTATCAAAAGCACATAAATCACTTTCACAGATCGATCTATTTTTGCTGGACGAACGTCTATGTAAAATGAAAATCACAGCTCAAATTTTACCCATTGTTATGTCTGATCACGCCCCTATTTGTCTCGAGTTCCAAACAGATGTATTTTCCCATAGGAATAAGTTCTTTTTCTTTCCCACATACCTAGCCTCTGATGCTAAGTTCAAAAATTGGCTTGAAGTCAAGTTTAGGGAATTCACATCATTTAATTCTGAAGCTTTAAACCAACCTGCTCTTTTCTGGGAAACTGCTAAGGCAGTCTTAAGGGGGTATATCTTGGCATATACTATCAGGCGAACCAAGAAGTTCAAAAGACAGGAGAATGAACTCCTACATGCAGTTACAAATGCTTATAATTCGTATTTAATTGAAAATGCAGAATTGGGCCAAATATATTGTGGCACTTCGTGAGAGGGACTGGTTGTTTTTATACAAGGCAATGCAAAAAGAGATCAGACTCTCAGCAAAACTCTATAGGTACGGGAATAAAACAGGGAAACTCTTAGCAAAACTTCTTAAGCAGGAGAAAGGTACTCAGATGATAGATTCCTTAAATGTTGAAGGTCAAAAAGTTAGGTCATCCGAAGACCTTGTCCAAGCTTTCTTCAAGTACTATACTAATATATATTCCCCTGGAATCTCCAATATCATGGAACGAGAGGATTATTGGAGTAAAATCTCATATCCTTCACTGCCCTCTGCTACACTTGAAGAGTTGTATTCTCCTATAACTGACTTAGAAGTGGCTAATACAATTCAGAAGTCACCTCATAACAAAGCATCTGGTCCAGATGCACTTCCTAATGAATTTTATAAAATGATATCTGCTAGGATAACACCTCACTTAACTGCTTTATTTAATCATATATATACACTTCTACATATCTACCTCAGCATCTGCATCTCCCTGATACACACATTAAGTACAAGAACCTGTAAGTACACAAAAATATAAAAAGAAAATAATAAAACAAACATTTTCTGATCCCCTCAAATGAAGGGAGGAAAAACATTATAACATACATCAAAAGAAAGAACATATTAGCAATCAGAAATTTAAACTAGATGCTAACATAAAAAAAAAAACATCAAAAGAGAGGCTATTGATGTCTAACTTCAGAGACTCATAAACCAACTTGGTAACTTTTTTTTTTTTTTTTATAAATCAGCTTTATTTGAAAAATTCGGATACAATGGTAGGAGACACAGCTCCAATAATATTGACATAGGCTGATTACATTTTGTAAAAGGAAGGAAAAAAAAAGAGAGAGAAAAGATAAAAAGAAAAATTAAACTGCAGTTGTATATTCTCACCACATTTCGAAATATTGAATTGTCCATAAGTTGTCTTTTGCGTGTGAGCGGAATTATCCATATAACTTTGGTTTAAAAGAAAAACAAACAAACAAACTTTCAAACAACAAACTGTACTAACATTTTATAAACCTGTCTGCAATGGACTCAGATCCTTGTTACTTATTCCATTAAGAATTAAGAGTTGTCTGGAGCGTCGGGTTACTAATTCCCATGCATCTCAATTAATTGTGTGTGGAGATTGTCCCTCCCTGTCTTTTCCCTCTTTATCCACATAATACTCCCACATAGCAGACATTTCTGCATAAATATGCATAGTGTTTTGGATTAAATATTGACTTTCCTCTAATGCTAGTAATTCTGAAGTCTTTTGTATCCACATGTGTTTGTGGGGGATATCTTTACTCTTCCAGTTTTTGGCTATTAAAATTTTTACGCTATTCGTCATTATAGTGAATAATTTCCAGTTGGGCTTATATTTTATTGGAGGTGGTTTATTCAAAAGCCAGATTAGAGGGTCTAGTGGGAATTGTAATTCTAAGATATGTTCAATTTCTGTGATAATCTGTCTCCAAAATGTTTGGAACGCCGAGCACCACCACCACATATGTGCCATATCACTGCCCACATGTCCACATCTCCAACATTTATTGCTTGATTTGTGGAATAATTTGTGAAGTCTACGAGGTGTGTAGTACCATCTATGTAAGATTTTAAGGTTCAGTTCAACAATATCAGAGGATATTGAGGTTTTCATTGTATGGTGGAATATTTGTTGGCAAGTCTGAGGTAGAATTATTTTACCCAAATCCCTCTCCCAAGCCACCATATATCCCAATATCTGTCCGGGTTGTGTGTAAGTCAGTATTTTATATATTTTTGAAATGGTGTGTCTTGGGGTTGGGTCCTGAATGAACAAAGCCTCAAAGTTAGTAAGTGGTCTGATCATGTTTCTAGATCCCGCGTGTCTAGTGAGGAAGTTGTGAACTCGATAGTAGGTGTACCAATTTTTAAAGCAGGAGAAACCCTGAGACACCAGGGTCTCCCGATCCAAAACTTTCTCATCGCCTGTGAGGTAGTGTATAGGTAGATCTTGTAATTTTTCGTATACTATATGCTGTATGCCAGATGGGGCAATATCGAAGTCTCCATCAGTCATTAAAGACATCAGAGGTGATGGTATGGAAGAGACATAAGGATATCGTATAAGTGTCTCGTGCCATACCTGAAAGGTTTCAATTAAGATCGGGTTTGTGGTAATTGTGGTAATCCCAGCCTTGTTAAATGACCAGCACAACTCGCTGACTCGATGGTTATCAAGATGTGCTAGCTCGATGTTTACCCACCTTTTTTTCGAAGAATTTATATACAAGTCTAAAACTCTCTGTAGGTAAATAGTTGTTCTATATGCTTGTAAATTGGGCATACCCAACCCCCCCTGTCCTTTGTGTATCATCATAATTTCTTTGTTAATCCTCGGATGTTTCCTGTTCCAAGTGAATTTGCTGAAAGCATTTTGCAAGGATGTGATATATATTTTTGGGATTGGGACAGGTAGGGTTTGTAATAAATAGAGAATACGGGGAAATATATTTATCTTTATTAGATCACTTCTTCCTAACCATGAAATGTGTTTATTTCTCCATCTGGAGAGGTCGTTTATTATTCTCATTTTTAATGGTACAAAGTTATATTCAAATAATGAGCTAGTTCTGGGGGTCAAATTAGTGCCTAGATATTTAAGTGAGTGGGAGCACCATTTAAATGGGTTAATTTTTTGGACTTTAGTTAGAAGATTGTCTGCTAGCGTTATGTTTAAGATCTCGGATTTGGGTAGATTTATTAAAAAATTAGACAGGGTATGGAAAGTCTGCAGTTCCTCAATTATGATAGGTATTGCACAATCTGGGTTAGTCAGGGTAAAAAGAATATCGTCAGCGTATAGGGAAATCAAATACTTATGTTCTTTAATTTGAATACCTTCAATATGTATATTGTTACGAAACTTAGCGGCTATAGTTTCAATCATGCATGCGAATAAAAGCGGTGACAGTGGGCACCCTTGTCTTGTGCCATTTGTCATGTTGAAGGAGTCTGACAGTATTCCGTTTAGGCATATTCTGGCATTTGGTTGGGTATATAAGGCAAATATTCGGTGTAACATATTATCCCCGAAACCTAAGTGTTGTAATGTGAGGTGTAGAAAGTCCCAGGCGACACGGTCAAAAGCCTTGTCCACGTCTGTAGACAGTATGACCAATGGGGTATTGGTTTCATTTGCATAATGAATAAGATTAAAGGTTCTGACCGTGCCGTCTTTCGCCTCCCTGCAAGGGATGAACCCTACCTGATCTGGATTGATTAGATCCGTAATATACTTATTGATTCTGTTCGCTAATATTCTGGGACGGTAGTTAGATGGGCTTTCTGTTGTCCTCCCTGGTTT
Source organism: Bombina bombina (assembly GCF_027579735.1). NCBI lineage: Eukaryota > Metazoa > Chordata > Amphibia > Anura > Bombinatoridae > Bombina > Bombina bombina. The sequence continues at coordinate 847,111,244 of NC_069501.1, forward strand.
AGGGATCATTATAATATGAGTTTCTAACGCTGTTCTGGAGAATGAGTGGGTCTCATCTATAGAGGTATAATATGATAAGAGGTGGGGGATTAGTATATCTTTAAATTTAGTATAATAAGAATAAGAAAAACCATCTGGGCCCAGTGCTCTGCCCGTTGGGAGGTTTTTAATAGAGTCCACCACCTCCTCTATAGTGATAGGTTCCTCTAGTTGTGTTTTTTGATCTGATGTGAGTTTTGGTAAGTGTAATTGCGAGAGGTAGTGGTCTATATTATCTCTACGTTGAGTAATATCATGTGAAATCTTAGGAGATAAATTATATAAATCTTTGAAGTAGTCTCTAAAGGTTGCAGCTATGGAATGGGAGGAGTGGTGGGACTGTCCCTTTTTGTCCTTAATCATTAAAATGTATCGAGCCTTAGATTTTTTCTTAATAAGTCTGGCTAAGGCTCGGCCTGGCTTGTTGTATAGTCCATATGTTTGTCGTTTAACGAGAAATTGATGTCTGTGGGCTTCTTTATTTAAAAAGGTGGCTAGTTCCCTTTTCTTCCCGGTTAATTGTTCTAAAAGTTGTCTGTCGGACGGATCTATTTTGTGTAGTGTCTCTATGTCTTCTATAGATTTTATCAAAAGATTTAGAGAGTCCCTTTTGAGTTTGTTTATACGGGCTTTTTGAGCTATCAGGATCCCTCTTATGACAGATTTATGTGCCTCCCAAAGATTTTGTGGTGAGATGTCAGGTGTATCATTAATCTGAAAATACTCTGTGATCTTTTCTGTAAGACTAGTTTGGAATTCCAAGTCGTTTAACAAATGTTCGTCCAATTTCCATACATAATTTTTAATGGGTTTGGAGGGCCAGTTAAACGAACATTGTACTATGTTGTGGTCAGTCCATGTTACCGGGGACATCTTAGCTGTTCCAAACATAGTTAAACTGGTTATGTCTGTAAAAACATAGTCAATACGGGTGTAGATGCTATGAGGGTAGGAGTAAAATGAATAGTCTCGGGTCTCTGGGTATAATGTTCTAAATATATCTTTTAACGTAAGTAGTTTGAGAAGGCCATTTATTTTTCGTATAACAGATGTTGGTGTCGATGAATGTTCCGAGGATCAATCTAATTGTGGGTGTAATGCAATATTCAAGTCTCCTCCTAATATTATAGTACCAGTAGAGAATTCTAGTATGTCATCGGTCAGTTTATTAAAAAATTGATATTGCCTTATGGGCGGGGCGTAGAGGGATATGATTGTCACAGGACGACCGTATAATAGCCCATTAACCATAACGTACCGGCCCTCCTTAAGTAAAATTCCCACCCCCTGTATCTTACGTTTTGGATGAGATGCGTAATAACACTTACCAAATTTATACATAAAAGTTTTGGGTTCCCTACCTTTCAAAAAAGGGGTCTCCTGCAAAAGTATGAGATCTCCCTTCATTCTTCTAAATTCTGTAAGGGCGACATTCCGTTTTATAGGTGAATTAAGACCTTTAGCATTTACTGATAAGAGATGCATGGAATTATCTGTATTATTTGGAATCATGGCGGGTGTATGAGCACAGTGTGAAAACTACAAAGCAGCTCCCAGTTAAGATGGGAGAATATTTCTGCGTACCTCCTACCTCTATCTGAGCGCTCCAGTAACCAAATACTTTGTCCATAAAAATGAGAATTAAAGTACCTAACAAAAACATGAACAGTAACAATAAAAACAGCAAAAACATTAACAATAACATTAAAGAAAAACCTTAATAGTTGGGTTTGCCAATGTGTGGAGGGGATTAATGGCTCCCTCCCACACATACGCAAAGAAAGGGGAGAATAAAGTAGGATCTAAAAGAGAAGCATAGTATAAATGTATATAACATTTTCTCCTAAAGTTCTTTGTAGATTCACTGCCTCCATCATACTTTCCAAAAAGAAATAGGCATATCAATCACAGTCTTTAGATACTTATCTGCTTCTGTCGTGAAGTAAGAGGTGGGGTGTTCGCACCAGTGTTCAATTTAAGGGCTATTGACCTGATGACTGGGCATTTTCTTTCTTTGGACTGTCGTCCATTGTTGTCTTCTTTCCTTGGGTTCATTATAGTGTAATGAAGATTGTGGAGTAGTATCTGTATCAGAATCATGTTGTGGTTGTTGGAATCTTATATTGAGGGCTCTGGATAATGGTTCCAAGTCGGAGATGTCCTTATAAATTATGTGTTTCCCTGCATGAGGGATAATGATGCTAAAAGGAAATCCCCAACGGTATTTAATCTTATTTTCTTGAAGTGTGGAAGTGATGAATCTTGCTGCTTTCCTTTTTTCAATGGTCGTGGGACACAAATCTTGATAAATTTGAAGGTCCTGATCTCGAAATCTGATTGTGCGAGTTGTTCTGGCCGCAGTCCATATCAGTTCTCTGTCCCTATAGTGTAAGAGTTTTACTATGACATCTCTTGGGGGAGCCGACGCAGCTGGTCTAGGGCGTAAAGCTCTATGAGCTCTCTCAATAGATATCTCTGATATTTGAGTAGTATGAGTGATATCATTGAAAAATTCAATTAAGTATGGTAGTAAGCTATTTGAATCCACCTCTTCAGAAATACCTCTTATCCTCAGGTTATTACGCCTCCCTCGATTCTCGAGGTCTTCTACTTTATCTTGTAGGGACTGTATAGTCTTAGCATGTTGTGATAGGCACATTTCAGCTGAAGACACCATATTCCCAAGAGTATCCTGTCCTGCTTCTAGGTCATCTAATCTAGAGCCTAGGTCATTTATCTCTCTTTTAATAGCCAAGAGTTCAGACTTTATAAATGTCTTCAAATCTGCTATATCAGTTTTAGATGACAAATTTTGCATTGTGGTCTGAATGTGTTGGAACTAGGCCAGGTAATAGCGTGTGGCTGTTTATAAAAATTACTCTGGTGCTGTTAATTTAAACGGAGCATATAAATTATGATGTCTTGCTCTCTGCAGGGGAGCTGAGCGTTATAAGTACTCACAGTGACTACGGATGTATCCGCAACCTCCTCTGATCACTTGAAGGCCGCTGAAGATGTGGTGCGTAGGTGCAGCAAGATGGCGGCGGTCCGTGAAGCCAGTATATCCCAGACAGCGATATAGAACTGTGTCTCTCCACCTCACTATTCATTTATCGTTAGATGCAGCCCGGTTTATAGTGCATAGGGCCAGATTGCAGATCGGTGTTCCAAAGGTCAGATGATCAAAGTTAGTTATCCGCTTGTAATGATTGACGGCATCTGTAAGTTAGGGCTTAGTAGCGGCTAAAATAAGGTCTTCTGATTAAAGAACCAACATCATCTCTTAATCACAGGGTTCGTGAGAGTTATTAGTTCCAAAATAAACACATTTCAAGGCATCCTCAGCCTGCATGGAGAGTAGTCTTTGCAGAGCTATGAATCAACACGTCCATGTTCCTGCATGGTCAGGCTCCGCCCCCCCAACTTGGTAACTTTTTAACATTAACAGCATTTTTAAGTAAAAAGTCTTATGACTAGCTGCTCAACACAATTGCAATGAACCTAACACACAAACCATATGTATATATGTGGCTCTTAGGTAGAATCTTCAAACAAATCTTCCAGAAAGGAAGAATAGGATGAGAGTGAGCCCAATCACCCCTTCTCAGACAGTATGGCCTGGCCGCTCGGTGCATTTCTTTGTGTCTTCCTTTGTTGTACCTGTTGCCATTCCTTCCTCTGTGGTAAGGGGACGCCTCCCGGCCCTGAGATCTGTCGTTTCAAGGCAGTTTAGTTCTCTTCCATATCTGGAGTTGGGATATCTAGTTCTTTACAAACCTTAGCAATGTCACTTGGTGATGAACAGAGAAGACGTCTACCCTTCCACAGGATTATCAACTGGAAAGGAAAACCCCAACGATATGGGATGTTCAACTTTTGCAATAGTGTAGTTAGAGGCCTGAGTTCTCTTCTTTTAGTGAGGGTTCTTTGTTACAAATCCGCGGATAGATGACCTTGACCTCCCAAACTAAAGGTCTGCGTTTTCAAATTTGATGGGTTGTTGTTCCCTGGAAAGCTTCATGATATCTTCCTTGATTTGATAGTTTGTGATGCGAACAATAACATCTCTGGGGGGTTGTGAGTCAGCTGGCTTTGGGCGGAGGACTCTGTGAGCCCTGTCAATATCTATTTTAATTGGTGCTTCAGTCTTTTTAAGTAAATTAAAGAGATCTTGTAAGTACTGTTCCAGGTCAGGTGTAATAATGGTCTCAGGAACCCCCCTAATTCTAATATTATGCCTTCTTGATCTATTTTCTGCATCGTCCATCTTCTCCTCTAGATCATGAATTGTGGTATTTTGTACATGGATGATGTTATGCAAGTCTACAATAGCTGAAGAGTGTGTATCCTGTGTGTTTTCTACAGCTTCCACTCTGTGACCTATATCCGCCATTTCTTTTTTCAGGTCACTAATCTCTTCCTTAATGCATTCTTGAACTTGAGAAATTAACGGCTAGATTACGAGTCTTGCGTTAGGGTTAAAAAGCAGCGTTGAGAGCTCCCAATGCTGCTTTTTAACGCCCGCTGGTATTACGAGTCTGGCAGGTACAGATGTACCGCTCACTTTTCTTCCGCGACTCGAGCATACTGCAAATCCCCTTACGTCAATTGCGTATCCTATCTTTTTAATGGGACTTGCCTAATGCCGGTATTACGAGTCTTGGAAGAAGTGAGCGGTAGACCCTCTCCTGGCAAGACTCCTACCGCATTTAAAAGTCAGTAGTTAAGAGTTTTATGGGCTAACGCCGTAACATAAAACTCTTAACTAAAGTGCTAAAAAGTACACTAACACCCATAAAGTACCTATTAACCCCTAAACTGAGCCCCCCCACATGTCAGAAACACTTTAATAAATATATTAACCCCTAATCTGCCGACCGGACCTCGCCGCCACTTTAATAAATATATTAACCCCTAAACCGCCGCACTCCCGCCTCGCAATCACTAGTTAAATTTTATTAACACCTAATCTGCCGCCCCTAACATCTCCGACACCTACCTACATTTATTAACCCCTAATCTGCCACCCCCAATGTTGCTGCTACTATATTAAAGTTATTAACCCCTAAACCTAAGTCTAAACCTAACCCTAACCCCCCCTAACTTAAATATAATTTAAAATAGTCTAAATAAAATTACTACAATTAAATAAATTAATCCTATTTAAAACTAAATACTTACCTATAAAATAAACCCTAAACTAGCTACAATATAACTAATAGTTACATTTGTATCTATCTTAGGGTTTATATTTATTTTACAGGCAACTTTGTATTTATTTTAACTAGGTACAATAGTTATTAAATAGTTATTAACTATTTAATAACTTCCTAGTTAAAATAAGTACAAAATTACCTGTAAAATAAACCCTAACCTAAATTACAATTACATCTAACACTACACTATAATTAAACTAATTACCTAAACTACCTACAATTAATTACAATTAAATAAAATAAACTAAATTACGGAAAAAAAACACTAAATTACAGGGGGAAAAAAGAAATACAAGAATATTAAACTAATTACACCTAATCTAATCCCGCTAATAGAATAAAAAAGCCCCCCAAAATAATAAAATTCCCTACCCTATGCTAAATTACAAATAGCCCTTAAAAGGGCCTTTTGTGGGTCATTGCCCCAAAGTAATCAGCTCTTTCACCTGTAAAAAAATACAATACCCCCCCAACATTAAAACCCACCACCCACACACCCAACCCTACTCTAAAACCAACCCAATCCCTCCTTAAAAAAACCTTACACTACCCCCCTGAAGATCTCAGTACCTTGAGCCGTCTTCACCCAGCCGGGCATAAGTGGACATCCAGAGGGAGATCTTCAGGGGGGTAGTGTAAGTTTTTTTTAAGGGGGGATTGGGTGGGTTTTAGAGTAGGGTTGGGTGTGTGGGTGGTGGGTTTTAATGTTGGGGGGGTATTGTCTTTTATTTTACAGGTGAAAGAGCTAATTACTTTGGGGCAATGCCCCGCAAAAGGCCCTTTTAAAGGCTATTTGTAATTTAGTATAGGGTAGGGCTTTTTATTATTTTGGGGGGATTTTTTATTTTATCAGGGGGATTAGATTAGGTGTAATTAGTTTAAAATTCTTGTAATTCTTTTTCTGTAATTTAGTGTTGTTGTTTTTTCGTAATTTAGTTTATTTAATTGTAATTAATTGTAGGTAATTTAGGTAATTAGTTTAATTATAGTGTAGTGTTAGGTGTAATTGTAATTTAGGTTAGGGTTTATTTTACAGGTACTTTTGTACTTATTTTAATTAGGAAGTTATTAAATAGTTAATAACTATTTAATAACTATTGTACCTAGTTAAAATAAATACAAAGTTGCCTGTAAAATAAATATAAATCCTAAAATAGCTACAATATAATTATTATTTATATTGTAGCTATATTAGGGTTTATTTTACAGGTAAGTATTTAGCTTTAACCCCTTAATGACCGCAGCACTTTTCCATTTTCTGTCCGTTTGGGACCAAGGCTATTTTTACATTTCTGCAGCGTTTGTGTTTAGCTGTAATTTTCCTCTTACTCATTTACTGTACCCACACATATTATATACCGTTTTTCTCGCCATTAAGTGGACTTTTTAAAGATACCATTATTTTCATCATATCTTATAATTTACTATAAAAAAAATTATATAATATGAGGAAAAAATGGAAAAAAACCACACTTTTTCAAACTTTGACCCCCAAAATCTGTTACACATCTACAACCACCAAAAAACACCCATGCTAAATAGTTTCTAAATTTTGTCCTGAGTTTAGAAATACCCAATGTTTACATGTTCTTCACTTTTTTTGTAAGTTATAAGGCAATAAATACAAGCAGCACTTTGCTATTTCCAAACCCCTTTTTTTCAAAATTAGCGCTAGTTACATTGGGACACTGATATCTTTCAGGAATCCCTGAAAATCCCTTAACATGTATATATTTTTTTTAGAAGACACCCCAAAGTATTGATCTAGGCCCATTTTGGTATATTTCATGCCACCATTTCACCGCCAAATGCAATCAAATAAAGAAAATCGTTCACTTTTTCACAATTTTTTTGACAAACTTTAGGTTTCTCACTGAAATTATTTACAAACAACTTGTGCAATTATGGCATAAATGGTTGTAAATTATTCTCTGAGATCCCCTTTGTTCAGAAATAGCAGACATGTATGGCTTTTGTTGTTGCTTTTTGGTAATTAGAAGGACGCTAAATGCCACTGCGCACCACAAGTGTATTATGCCCAGCAGTGAAGGGGTTAATTAGGGAGCATGTAGGGAGCTTCTAGGGTTCATTTTAGCTTTAGTGTAGTGTAGTAGACAACCCAAAGTATTGATCTAGGCCCATTTTGGTATATTTCATGCCACCATTTCACCGCCAGATGCGATCAAATTAAAAAAAACGTTAAATTTTTCACAATTTTAGGTTTCTCACTGAAATCATTTACAAGCAGCTTGAGCAATTATGTCACAAATGGTTGTAAATGCTTCTCTGGGATCCCCTTTGTTCAGAAATAGCAGACATATATGACTTTGGCGTTGCTTTTTGGTAATTAGAAGGCCGCTAAATGCCGCTGCACATCACACGTGTATTATGTCTAGCAGTGAAGGGGTTAATTAGGTAGCTTGTAGGGAGCTTGCAGGGTTAATTTTAGCTTTAGTGTAGAGATCAGCCTCCCACCTGACACATCACACCCCCTGATCCCTCCCAAACAGCTCCCTTCCCTCCCCCACCCCACAATTTTCCCCGCCAGCTTAAGTACTGGCAGAATGTCTGCCAGTACAAAAATAAAGGGAATCTTTGTTTTTTTTTTAAAAAATTGTATAGCATATTTACATATGCTGCTGTTTAGGATCCCCCTTAGCCCCCAACCTCCCTGATCCCCCCTCAAACATCTCTCTAACCACCCCCCTTTGCCTTTTTGGGGGCCATCTTGGGTACTGGCAGCTATCTGCCAGTACCCAATTTGCAGAAAAAAATGTTGTTGTTTTTTTATTTTTCCCCATTTTTTTTTCTGTAGTGTAGCACCCTCCCACATACTAACCAAACACCCCCTGATTTCGCTTTTTATTTTTTTTAATTTTACATTTTAGAACCCTGATGAGCAAAACCTTTTTCTGTAGTGTAGCGGTTCCCACCCGCTCCCTCCCGTGCACGCGCCCGCCCCCTCCCTATCGTGCACGCGCGTGCGCCCGTGCGCGCCCCCCGGTCACCCCCACCCACGATCCCGCCCCCCTCCACATCACTGGGCCCATCGATGGCCGCCACCCGCCTCCCACGTCGGCTCCCACCCACCAACGATACCGGCCATCGATGTCCGGTGCAGAGAGGGCCACAGAGTGGCTCTCTCTGCATCGGATGGCCATACATGGTTATTGCAGGATGCCTCCATATCGAGGCATCACTGCAATAACCGGAAAGCAGCTGGAAGCGAGCAGGATCGCTTCCAGCTGCTTTCCACACCGAGGACGTGCAGGGTACGTTCTCAGGCATTAACTGCCTTTTTTTTGAGGACGTACCCTGCACGTCCTCGGTCATTAAGGGGTTAAATAGGATTAATTTATTTAATAAGATTTATTTTATTTCATTAGATTTAAATTATATTTAACTTGGGGGGTGTAAATATAAATCCTAAGCTAGATACAATGTAACTATTAGTTATATTGTAGCTAGCTTAGGGTTTATTTTATAGGTAAGTATTTAGTTTTAAATAGGAATAATTTATTTAATTTTAGTAAATTTATTTTATTAAATTTATAATAGTGGCGGCGACGTTGGCGGCGGCAGATTAGGGGTTAATAAATTTAATATAGTTGTGGTGACGTTGGGGGGGGCAGATTAGGGGTTAATAAATATAATGTAGGTGTCGGCGATGTTGGGGGCAGTAGATTATGGGTTCATAAGTATAATGTAGGTGGCGGAGGTGTCCGGAGCAGCAGATTAGGGGTTAATAATATAATGTAGGTGTCAGCGATAGCGGGGGCGGCAGATTAGGGGTTAATAAGTGTAATATTAAGGGTGTTTAAACTCGGGGTTCATGTTAGGGTGTTAGGTGCAGACATAAAATTAATTTCCCCACAATGGGGCTGCGTTAGGAGCTTAATGCTGCTTTTTTTCAGCCAGCTCAGCCCCATTGTTTCCTATGGGGAAATCGTGCACAAGCACGTTTTTCCAGCTTACCGCTACCGTAAGCAGCGCTGGTATTGAGGTGAGATGTGGAGCTAAATTCTGCTCTACGCTCACCTTTTTGCGGCTAACGCCAGGTTTAAAAAAACCTGTAATACCAGCGTTGTCTTAAGGGAGCGGTGGGGAAAAAAGGCTTGTTAGCAACACAAGCCTTACCGACAAAAACTCGTAATCTAGGCGTAAGTTAGTGAAGTCCTTTTTTGATGGCAATGATTCAAATAGGGCTTTAGGGACAGTGATGGTGTCTCCCATAGTTTCTGCATCAGATTCAGAGGATGAAGAGGCCTCAGCAAAATCCTGTTCCTCTGCAACATTTATAGCTACTGATTTAGCTTCTTGTGTTTTAAAGAAATTATTCACAGATGGTGTTTTGTGGCTTTTCTGTTTAGGGCCATTACCCCTTTTAGTCTTTTTTTTAGGAGACATGCCTGGGCCTAAATTAATAGTGAAGATTCAGAATCTCCAGTGCGCAGTATTTGTATACTACGTTAGTTTTCTAGGCCGCAGCTCAGCCCTGATTATCGACAAAGTCCTGTGTAATTAAAGCATATTCTATTCTAATATCATGTGGCCAAACGTAAAGTCTGTACCCTCTCCACTCCTCTCTGTATCAGAAGAAATTTTGTGATGGCGTATGTCTATAAAGAGGTTGGGCTGTTATAATGCTGTTACCGGGGTCATGAGATCTAGTTCTCTCAGTCCATGTGGCAAGATGAGGCTTTTCAGAAAAGTATGTTGCTTAACACAAATATAATAACTTGAGACCCTCCAAACATGAGGACTAAATGTGTTTCATCCTGCTTGTTGAATTGCCTTGTTTAGCCATGTGTGTGACGATTATGCAGGTTATGGCCTACATCTGTATACTGGCCCTTTATGATAAATTGCGTCTGCATAGCAACTCGGCTATTATCCACCTCACCTAATCCTACGCTCTGTTTTCGGCACTACGGATCCCTATGTGGGGTAAATGTGCTGCTATCTGTTATTTAATATATTTAATAATCACTTTTGTATTTTCTTTCTTTTATATATTATGTTTTAAATGTATACTATAAAAAATGTCTTTGCGTGAGTTTGCTGACAATACATTTCTCTTTTTTTTACCCTTTTTGCTTTTTCACTTGACCATAGTGAAATTGATCAAGTTCCTTTTGCAAATTTAGTGAGCCTTATATAAGTGCAAATCTTATATGCTGTAAAAAAGTATATCTGGTGCAAGGATTGTAAGATAAAGAAGGTTGATTGAACATCATAGACACAAACCAAATAAAATTATGACAAACATATTTTATTAATATAGAGAACAAGGGTGAGCAGAGCTTTCTGATGGAAATGAAATCTCTACTGTAGCATCAGTGGCTGTCAGATTCTGTTTCACTGCTGCTTGAGAACCCTTCCTCCATTCGGACCATAGGGTCCTTTTGCCTTTCATCTTCAGATGGTTGGGATGGTCCAATTAATTTATAATATCGACCCCTGAAGAGAAAATGTCAGTTTGTTAGTACATGGTCACTTATGGGTAACTTGCTAAGATAAAAATGCTTAGGTATAGGTTATATTTTGCTCAGGGGCCTACGGTTCTAGTTATGCTGCTAACAATATCAGGAAATACTCGTTTTGTTGAATACTGTTTAGAGCAGTGATGGCTAACATTGGCACCCCAGATGTTTTGAAACTACACTTCCCATGATGCTTAGGTACTCTGCAGTTTAGTTGAGCCTCAAAGGAAATGTTCCCAAAACATCAAGGGTGCTAAGGTTTAGCCATCACTGGTTTAGAGCTTCCAGCTTTAGTAAAACCTGTTCTAGCTAATTTCCTCTTCTCACTGTATTAACAAGTGCATTGTAGAGTAGTAATACAAATCTTATAAATGTATACTGGATGTTGTTAATGATAAGAAACACTGTAATGCAAATACTCTGATAGCAATTATTGGTATCATTAAGTTGAAGATTTCAAATAATACTTTGAGCTGTTTGTTTTCAATGTTTTTTTTTAGTTCATAAAGAAACTTACTGAAAATGTAATCCGGCCAAACATCCGCTTATCAACAAACAAAGTACAACTCCTCCAGCGATCAGTATGATGGTCATCATTCCACTGGCTTTTAGACGCTGGTAAATACGGATCAGTGAAACTACATCTGGATCTGAAATAAAAATGATAGATAAATTAAACGTTAATTATTATTTTGTTCTTCTGTTGTTATTTCTATGAAAAAGCACAGTTATATAAACGGAAGCAAGAGTTATATAGATGGAAGATGGCTATTGGCTGCCATAAAATATAACTAAATATAAAGGTGACTTGAACCATAAATGGGAAACTGTAAACACAAATGAAAAAAAAGCATTTAAATATGTAGTATCTGTCTTGTAAAACAGTAAATTAAAAGCTAATTAGATTTAAACTGAAATTTAAACAGCAGTATCAGTAGTGTAGATCCTACTAGTACTTGTTGTATGATAGATACTTCCTGCTAATACCCATTGGATGATAGGCACTTCCTACTAATACCCATTGGATGATAGATACTTCCTGCTAATACCCATTGGATGATAGATACTTCCTGCTAATACCTATTGGATGATAGATACTTCCTGCTAATACCCATTGGATGATAGATACTTCCTGCTAATACCCATTGGATGATAGGCACTTCCTACTAAGGCTTATTGGTCAATAGGAGTGAATGCTTATGGCACCTATCAGTATTTAAGCATTAGAAGGAAGAACTCCTTTGTTACTGCTGTGGTAATTTGATTTTAATTTTAAATAGCTTTAAATCACATTTTTCAGGGGGAAAAATGAAATTTAAAAACTGTTATTTCATATAGTTTAATTTATTATGATTTCCTATAAATGTACAGTGTAAATCTATTCCTATGATCCCCTCAGTTTATATTAGAAAATTGTTATATTTGTATTTTTTTATCACAAATAAAAGTAGAAGTAGACTTTCTAGATCTTACCTTCGTTAAAGACTTTGAGACTGATTGCTGGTGAGTTGACATAAGGTGCCCCATTAACATTCAGGTACACTTTATACGTGCCCGAATCTTTGGTGCTGGTAGGGTTGATAGCCAGTGAGCAGTTTCCACCAGGGAGAAGTGATACAAATGCCCCAGCTCTTGCATTAGAGGTATCCAGCTGCTCAGATATGTTGTCAAATAACTTTAGAATAGGTCTATAGGTGTCATTCCCCTCAGGAGTAAACACCCACTCAAGAATCAGATGTCTCAGCTTCTGAAACGGGTTGTCCGTGTAGAAGGTACAAGGGATGATTACAGGGGACCCAACATAGACCTCAATCTCAGTCACTGGCAGGATAACAGTTTGTATCTTCAGTGCTAGAAGAAGGAAAAATGCCATTACTCCTTATGTTAAAGCTTATAAATATTTCTCAGAAATATCTTCCCCTTGATAATAAGATTAAGAAATGTATAAGAATAAAATATGGGTTTCTCTTTCTTTCATGCATACAGTGTGTGACATGCGAGTGCGTATCTGTATATGCAATATGTGTGTATCATAATAGCTAATGCATAGTTTCATAAAAATGCCTCAGGGTTTCTACTCTCTAAAACATTTACATTATTCATTTACTCAGACATCAATCCCCTGTTCATTATTTGTCTATTAAAACGATTGTGTGTATATGTGTGTGTATATGTGTGTGTATGTGTGCGTGTGTGTATGTGTGTGTATGTGTGCGTGTGTGTATGTGTGTGTATGTGTGCGTGTGTGTGTATGTGTGTATATTTGTGCGTATATGTGTGTGTATGTGTGCGTGTGTGTGCGTGTGTGTGTATGTGTGTATATGTGTGTGTATATGTGTGTGTATGTGTGCGTGTGTGTGTATGTGTGTGTTTGTAAGTGTGTGTATATGTGTGCGTATATATGTGTATATGTGTGTGTGTACGTGTGTGTGTATGTGTGTGTACGTGTGTGTATATGTGTGTATATGTGTGTGTGGGGTATGTGTATGTACACATACATATATACAGCATTTTTTTTAATTTCTCAATTCTCAATGCTAAACTGTAAATAACAGTTTGAAAAACATACAGCCTTACAAAATCTTTGCTACAGTGATGTGAAACACATTTTCATACACAAAAAACAAAGTGCTACATTTACAGACATATACTGTATAATGAACCTTAGGTAGAAATACATACAGTTCCAAATATACAATTAAACTTAAAGTTAAAGCTCAACCTCAAAAGCTCAAAACCCTTAAATAGTTTGGTTTCCTGTTTTCTTGGCGAAATTGCACACAAACCCGTATAGACAGCAAGCTTTCTTATGATATCATGTAAATAAAGATAATTAATAAAAAAAAAGCTATGTCTAAAATGTCATAAATTTAAATTTACTACATTGGTTATAAGTGGCTATGCCCTTTTAGTTACCTGATGTGATGTTCATAAACAGGAGACAGAATAGGATAATCTTCATCTTTGCGAACCTGGCGCTAATATTATCCAGCTGAATAATGTTTAAGTTTGACTCACAAACTACAAAGAGACGTCTTCGTTCAAGAGAAGAAGAGTAAAATGATTGTTTATGAAATGTTACTGTATTTATAACAATGCATTACAATGGGATGTCATCATAAAGTGCAGTCAGTGGAATGTCATAGTGTGATGTCATAGTGTGTGTTGAACTTAACTTATGTTTTCAATTCTCATTATCATCTGGATGATGCCCAGTCTGATTTTGCCTGAAAGTCCTGTCTTCTGTGCGTTCTTAAATAAACGTATATATTCCATCATATTCAAGTATGTCTTGATTATTTTCTCCAACCCATGTTTTCTACACTGCTTGTAGTTATCTCATTTGTAAGTATTGGACAGGCTTCCTCCTACTATTGTCCACCTTTTTGGACATAACTGAGAGTAGGAAGACAGATTGGTATGTGGTCATATTTATATCTTTACATATAAGAATGGTCTGTTCGGTCCCTTTTTTATGGGGAGTGGTCTCACTCATGAGCAATGTCCAGTTCATGAGCAATGTCCGTAAGCAGCGCTGGTATTGAGGTGAGATGTGGAGCTAAATTCTGCTCTACGCTCACCTTTTTGCGGCTAACGCCAGGTTTAAAAAAACCTGTAATACCAGCGTTGTCTTAAGGGAGCGGTGGGGAAAAAGGCTTGTTAGCAACACAAGCCTTACCGACAAAAACTCGTAATCTAGGCGTAAGTTAGTGAAGTCCTTTTTTGATGGCAATGATTCAAATAGGGCTTTAGGGACAGTGATGGTGTCTCCCATAGTTTCTGCATCAGATTCAGAGGATGAAGAGGCCTCAGCAAAATCCTGTTCCTCTGCAACATTTATAGCTACTGATTTAGCTTCTTGTGTTTTAAAGAAATTATTCACAGATGGTGTTTTGTGGCTTTTCTGTTTAGGGCCATTACCCCTTTTAGTCGTTTTTTTAGGAGACATGCCTGGGCCTAAATTAATAGTGAAGATTCAGAATCTCCAGTGCGCAGTATTTGTATACTACGTTAGTTTTCTAGGCCGCAGCTCAGCCCTGATTATCGACAAAGTCCTGTGTAATTAAAGCATATTCTATTCTAATATCATGTGGCCAAACGTAAAGTCTGTACCCTCTCCACTCCTCTCTGTATCAGAAGAAATTTTGTGATGGCGTATGTCTATAAAGAGGTTGGGCTGTTTTAATGCTGCTACCGGGGTCATGAGATCGAGTTCTCTCAGTCCATGTGGCAAGATGAGGCTTTTCAGAAAAGTATGTTGCTTAACACAAATATAATAACTTGAGACCCTCCAAACATGAGGACTAAATGTGTTTCATCCTGCTTGTTGAATTGCCTTGTTTAGCCATGTGTGTGACGATTATGCAGGTTATGGCCTACATCTGTATACTGGCCCTTTATGATAAATTGCGTCTGCATAGCAACTCGGCTATTATCCACCTCACCTAATCCTCCGGCTCTGTTTTCAGCACTACGGATCCCTATGTGGGGTAAATGTGCTGCTACCTGTGATTTAATATATTTAATAATCACTTTTGTATTTTCTTTCTTTTATATATTATGTTTTAAATGTATACTATAAAAAATGTCTTTGCGTGAGTTTTCTGACAATACATTTCTCTTTTTTTTACCCTTTTTGCTTTTTCACTTGACCATAGTGAAATTGATCAAGTTCCTTTTGCAAATTTAGTGAGCCTTATATAAGTGCAAATCTTATATGCTGTAAAAAAGTATATCCGGTGCAAGGATTGTAAGATAAAGAAGGTTGATTGAACATCATAGACACAAACCAAATAAAATTATGACAAACATATTTTATTAATATAGAGAACAAGGGTGAGCAGAGTTTTCTGATGGAAATGAAATCTCTACTGTAGCATCAGTGGCTGTCAGATTCTGTTTCACTGCTGCTTGAGAACCCTTCCTCCATTCGGACCATAGGGTCCTTTTGCCTTTCATCTTCAGATGGTTGGGATGGTCCAATTAATTTATAATATCGACCCCTGAAGAGAAAATGTCAGTTTGTTAGTACATGGTCACTTATGGGTAACTTGCTAAGATAAAAATGCTTAGGTATAGGTTATATTTTGCTCAGGGGCCTACGGTTCTAGTTATGCTGCTAACAATATCAGGAAATACTCGTTTTGTTGAATACTGTTTAGAGCAGTGATGGCTAACATTGGCACCCCAGATGTTTTGAAACTACACTTCCCATGATGCTTAGGTACTCTGCAGTTTAGTTGAGCCTCAAAGGAAATGTTCCCAAAACATCAGGGGTGCTAAGGTTTAGCCATCACTGGTTTAGAGCTTCCAGCTTTAGTAAAACCTGTTCTAGCTAATTTCCTCTTCTCACTGTATTAACAAGTGCATTGTAGAGTAGTAATACAAATCTTATAAATGTATACTGGATGTTGTTAATGATAAGAAACACTGTAATGCAAATACTCTGATAGCAATTATTGGTATCATTAAGTTGAAGATTTCAAATAATACTTTGAGCTGTTTGTTTTCAATGTTTTTTTTTTAGTTCATAAAGAAACTTACTGAAAATGTAATCCGGCCAAACATCCGCTTATCAACAAACAAAGTACAACTCCTCCAGCGATCAGTATGATGGTCATCATTCCACTGGCTTTTAGACGCTGGTAAAAACGGATCAGTGAAACTACATCTGGATCTGAAATAAAAATGATAGATAAATTAAACGTTAATTATTATTTTGTTCTTCTGTTGTTATTTCTATGAAAAAGCACAGTTATATAAACGGAAGCAACAGTTATATAGATGGAAGATGGCTATTGGCTGCCATAAAATATTACTAAATATAAAGGTGACTTCTATATGTTCTCCTGAGGGGGATGGGATTTGATTATGTGACCATTTCACAAATGCTTGTACTAGTTTAGCTAATTTACTAGCTGTTCTAAAATGCTTATTTTAGAAACACTGCACAGTTTTTTCCCCTTTTTTTTGTCCTTCTCTTTAAGTTAGGCATATGAAGGTGCCAAGAAACTTAGGTGTCCAAATTGTTAGTATTGTTCTATATAGGATTTTGTTATGTTTGCTGCCAAATTGTTTTTTTGTAAATAACAGAAACTGTGGAAATGACATTTCTATTATGATACTCAAATACGAGAGTACACCCACCTCCTGGGCTGCCTGCGGGCTCCTCTCCATGTCTCACCAACAATCCTCCCTAGCTATGCACAAATTATGGGGGCTAGGTAAAGATCATGACACAAAACCCCACATACACATATATGGCTCTCCCAACAATTAATTTAGTCTCGCACAATGTGAGAGGGCTAAACACAGATGTTAAGCGGCGCACAGCATTTAACCACTATAGTAACCTACAGGCGAATGTAATTTTTTTTACAAGAAACCCACCTCACCAAGCCACAAATCCCCAAATACTGGTCTAGAGGCTTCCAACAAAATTATCACTCCACTGCTGGGGAGAAAAAAAGAGGAGTATCAATATTGTTACACTCCTCACTACACTTTATACATACTAACACAATATCAGACAAAGAGGGTAGATATTTGCTGGTTCTGGGCCAATTACAGGGGGTAGAAATCTTGTTCTGCAATGTCTATGCCCCAAATGAAAAGCAGGACGTGTTTTTCAGGGAGATTACGCGCTTATTAACTGGTTGGTCACAGATTAGGATAATTTTAGCGGGGGACTTTAATATTGACCTCCAAGCACTCATCTACACACAACAACTATGCCCCTCCAAAAAACTAACCCGCATACGGGTAGTGGCTAATGCTGTCTTAAACTCACTGTCCCCACATACTCTGGTCGATACGTGGAAATCTCTATACGGGGTTACAGCGGACACAACATATTTCTCCGCCGCGCACATTAGCTACTCTAAACTAGACTATATTATGATAAGTCAAATTTTGTACCCACTTTTAATATCAGCCAAAATACATCCATGCACATGGTCAGATCACTCCATCACACAGATGACGCTCCAAGGTATACACAATTCTAACAGAACCCAAACCTGGACATTTGACCCATCTTGCCTTCAAAATGCACAGACAAAAAATAAACTGACACGGGCAATGGAAGAATATTGGACTTTCAATCAGGGCACCACAGATAGTCCAGTCTCAGTATGGGCGGCTCACAAGACAGTAGTTAGGGGCATGTTGATAAAAGAAAAAGCGATGTTCAAAAAGAGAACTCGGGAGATAACGGAGGGACTGACTAGAGATATTGAGATGCTGGAGAAAAAACATAAACAAACCCTGGCCACCCCCATTTTAAGACAATTAGACCAAAAAAGACAACAGCTTAATGAGATCCTCAATAGTCAATCGGTAAAATATGCCCATAGAATGAAAACACAGTATTTCTTATACGCCAACAAACCTGACAGATATCTAGCCAAAAAGATTAGGGACAATTATTCGGCCATGTCAATCCCCTCGATATGTAGAGGAGATGGTAGCGAGACAAGCCATCCTCAAGAAATTGTGGATGCCTTTGCCTCCTTTTATCAAGAACTATATGATGGGAATAAGGTGTCTCACAATACCTCCACTAAAGGTCTACTAAGAGATTTTCTCGTTAAGGCAAATCTGAGGAAAATCACAGATTCAGATAGAGACTCGCTAAACTCCAAAATCACCATGACAGAAGTGGCACAGGCCATTAAAGACCTTAAGTCGGGAAAGGCTCCCGGTCCTGACGGTCTTCCGGGCGAATACTACAAGATGTTTGCAGGCATGTTAACCCCACATCTTACGCAATTTGCGAATCATGTTCTAGAGGGCAAGATGCTATCTAAAGACCTACTACAAGCCAAAATAGTGGTCATCCCAAAGCCAGGGAAAAACCCAAAGCAACGCGCCAGCTATAGACCGATCTCCCTGATAAATCAGGATATCAAAATAGTTACAAAAATTATGGCTAATAGACTAAAACACATTCTCCCCAGTATAATTCATCCAGATCAGGTTGGCTTTATTAAAGACAGGGAAGCCCCGGACAATATAAGAAGGATGGTGTCAGTGATGGACTATCTTAAGAGTCATGGAATGCCTTCTCTGCTCCTCTCCCTGGACGCGGAGAAGGCATTCGACAGAGTGGACTGGAGATATATGCTAGAAGTTATGGAAGAGATGGGTTTTAGGGGACCTTTTATTTCAGCAATCACCACATTATACTCCACCCCCACTGCATTTGTCAGGGCGATCGGTCACCAATCTCGCACTTTTGATATCCTCAACGGCACTCGGCAGGGGTGCCCATTGTCACCCCTGCTTTTTGCAATTTGCATAGAACCACTTGCGGAATATATCCGAGGAGAGGAAGAGATTAAAGGTCTAGAGATAGGGGGTAAGTCCTACAAAATAACATTATTTGCGGACGATGTCCTTCTGACATTGACTAGACCACTAAATTCCCTGCCCGTCGTCTACAATGTCCTGGATAAATTCTAAACTATCTCAGGCTATAAAATTAATATTGAAAAATGTGAAGCCCTCCCCATTGAAATACCTAGACCCACTATCAAACTAATTGAGGTCAATTTCGACTTTAAGTGGGTACACGACCACGTAAAGTATTTAGGAGTTAAATTAATGCCAGACTTTAGTAAGCTTTATCAGGCTAATTATCTTCAATTATACAAAACTATAAAACAAGACATTGCGAAATGGCAACAATATGGCTTTTCATGGTATGGGAGACTTTCCTCGGTTAAAATTAATATTCTACCTAGGCTCTTATACCTCTTTAGGACATTGCCGATCGAGGTCCCCAAAACAGACTTAGATACTATCCAATCTAAACTAATTGCATATCTGAGAGGAGGGAAACATGCGAGAATATCCGGTCTACTACTCACAAGACATAGGACACTAGGGGGAATAGGCCTGCCAAACCTATGGGATTATTATCAGGCGGCTAGGTTGACTCAGACCTCTATAATGGGAAGGCGGGGGTGCGATATTATATGGCCATCCTTGGAGGCGTCCATGGGGGGACTAAGTTCCCCAGACGACACACTTTGGAAGAAGGGGATGTGGAAGACCCCAGAGGGCTTCAAACCACAAGCACTTTTAATCTCTCATAAGCAGTGGAGTAAATCAATGTATACACACAAGTTAGTTTCAGAACATACTCTCATAAGACCACTAAAATATCTGCTCTCTGGAGATTGCTACATACACATAGGCAAATGGGAGAACAAAGGCCTATACAGGGTAGCAGATTTCATACAGAGAGGCTCCATACTCACATTCATACAACTGCAAGAAAAGATTAGTCCTGACCCCCTACACTGGTTCATATATCTGCAAATCTCTGCTGTCATCCGTTCATATACACTTAAAGGAAAGGAGAACAAGCTAACTACACTTGGGAGGCAATGTAGCGCAATTAATAGGCCCAAACAAGCCATCTCACATATGTATCAAGCCATCCAATCAGCTAACATTAAGAGTAAGTCACCCATAGTTGGCAGCTGGGAAAGAGATTTAGGGATCGAGCTTACAGGAGAAGATTGGTATAGTATAACATATGAAGCAAGCAGAGGGTTGTTGAGTGCAGACCTTAGAGAGAATAGCTTAAAGTCGGTGTTCCGTTGGTATCTGACTCCTGAGAGACTAGCGCACTCCGCCAAGGGGGACTCCAATTTTTGTTTCAGAGGGTGCAAAACCAAGGGAACCTATATACACATGTGGTGGGAGTGTCCCAAAGTTCAAATTGTATGGAGACAGACTTCAAACCTCTTATCAAACTTGCTAGAGGACCACATTGAAGTCACTGCCCCGCAGGTACTGCTACACATTAGAAACAAGAATTATAACACCCACATCAACACCTTTTTTAGAATTATCTTCACAATAGTTAGGACCTCTATTGCCAAACACTGGAAGGTGGGGGTCCCAGATTGGTCGGAGATCATTAATAAAATCTCACATGTGTATGCCATGCATGAGACAGCAGCCCATCTACAAAATAAGATGGACACTTTCAGTAAGCTTTGGTTCTATTGGGTTATGGGAGGATCCAGAGGTGATCTACACTGAACTTTTGGTAAGGGAGGGATTAGGAGATGATTATATATTTGAGTTTTTTTTTTTTTTTTTTTTTTTCAAAATAGCCTATGACATGGATTGAGGGCCACAGGAGAGGAGGAGGGAGTTGAGTACACAGTGATCTGAATTGTTATTGTTGTTGTCCACCACTGTTTTCTTTTTGTTCTATATATATTCATTTTTTGTTTTTTCTTCCAAAAATAAAGAAAGAGTGCATTGGGTCTGGTCACTGTCGATCCACCTGAAAGATGGGACTTTTATATATGTCAATAGAATTTTACTGATATGTAACACCCGTTGATGGGTGGGCCGGTAGTGGCTTGTACGGTTGTAATATCTGGGGGGGGTTGCCTTTATTTCCCATGTTGTAATGCTCTCAATAAAAAAATTATTTCAACTAAATATAAAGGTGACTTGAACCATAAATGGGAAACTGTAAACACAAATGAAAAAAAAGCATTTAAATATGTAGTATCTGTCTTGTAAAACAGTAAATTAAAAGCTAATTAGATTTAAACTGAAATTTAAACAGCAGTATCAGTAGTGTAGATCCTACTAGTACTTGTTGTATGATAGATACTTCCTGCTAATACCCATTGGATGATAGGCACTTCCTACTAATACCCATTGGCTGATAGATACTTCCTGCTAATACCCATTGGCTGATAGATACTTCCTGCTAATACCCATTGGATGATAGATACTTCCTGCTAATACCCATTGGATGATAGATACTTCCTGCTAATACCCATTGGATGATAGATACTTCCTGCTAATACCCATTGGATGATAGGCACTTCCTACTAAGGCTTATTGGTCAATAGGAGTGAATGCTTATGGCACCTATCAGTATTTAAGCATTAGAAGGAAGAACTCCTTTGTTACTGCTGTGGTAATTTGATTTTAATTTTAAATAGCTTTAAATCACATTTTTCAGGGGGAAAAATGAAATTTAAAAACTGTTATTTCATATAGTTTAATGTATTATGATTTCCTATAAATGTACAGTGTAAATCTATTCCTATGATTCCCTCAGTTTATATTAGAAAATTGTTATATTTGTATTTTTTTTATCACAAATAAAAGTAGAAGTAGACTTTCTAGATCTTACCTTCGTTAAAGACTTTGAGACTGATTGCTGGTGAGTTGACATAAGGTGCCCCATTAACATTCAGGTACACTTTATACGTGCCCGAATCTTTGGTGCTGGTAGGGTTGATAGCCAGTGAGCAGTTTCCACCAGGGAGAAGTGATACAAATGCCCCAGCTCTTGCATTAGAGGTATCCAGCTGCTCAGATATGTTGTCAAATAACTTTAGAATAGGTCTATAGGTGTCATTCCCCTCAGGAGTAAACACCCACTCAAGAATCAGATGTCTCAGCTTCTGAAACGGGTTGTCCGTGTAGAAGGTACAAGGGATGATTACAGGGGACCCAACATAGACCTCAATCTCAGTCACTGGCAGGATAACAGTTTGTATCTTCAGTGCTAGAAGAAGGAAAAATGCCATTACTCCTTATGTTAAAGCTTATAAATATTTCTCAGAAATATCTTCCCCTTGATAATAAGATTAAGAAATGTATAAGAATAAAATATGGGTTTCTCTTTCTTTCATGCATACAGTGTGTGACATGCGAGTGTGTATCTGTATATGCAATATGTGTGTATCATAATAGCTAATGCATAGTTTCATAAAAATGCCTCAGGGTTTCTACTCTCTAAAACATTTACATTATTCATTTACTCAGACATCATTATTTGTCTATTAAAACGATTGTGTGTATATGTGTGCGTATATGTGTGTGTATATGTGTGTGTATGTGTGCGTGTGTGTGTATGTGTGTGTTTGTAAGTGTGTGTATATATGTGTGTATGTGTGTGTGTGTGTATGTGTGTGTTTGTAAGTGTGTGTATATGTGTGTGTATGTGTGTGTGTACGTGTGTGTATATGTGTGTGTATGTGTGTATATGTGTGTGTATGTGTGCGTGTGTATATGTGTGTGTATGTGTGTGTGTACGTGTGTGTATATGTGTGTGTATGTGCGTGTGTACGTGTGTGTATATGTGTGTGTATGTGTGTGTATATGTGTGTGTATATATGTGTGTATGTGTGTGTATATGTGTGTGTATGTGTGCGTGTGTATATGTGTGTGTATGTGTGTGTGTACGTGTGTGTATATGTGTGTGTATGTGCGTGTGTACGTGTGTGTATATGTGTGTGTATATGTGTGTGTATGTGTGTGTATATGTGTGTGTATGTGTGCGTGTGTGTGTATATGTGTGTGTATGTGTGTGTGTACGTGTGTGTATATGTGTGTGTATATGTGTGTGTATGTGTGCGTGTGTGTGTATGTGTGTGTTTGTAAGTGTGTGTATATGTGTGCGTATATATGTGTATATGTGTGTGTGTACGTGTGTGTATATGTGTGTATATGTGTGTGTGGGGTATGTGTATGTACACATATATATATATACAGCATTTTTTTTAATTTCTCAATTCTCAATGCTAAACTGTAAATAACAGTTTGAAAAACATACAGCCTTACAAAATCTTTGCTACAGTGATGTGAAATAGATGTAAACACATTTTCATACACAAAAAACAAAGTGCTACATTTACATACATATACTGTATAATGAACCTTAGGTAGAAATACATACAGTTCCCAAATATACAATTAAACTTAAAGTTAAAGCTCAACCTCAAAAGCTCAAAACCCTTAAATAGTTTGTTTTCCTGTGTTTTCTTGGCGAAATTGCACACAAACCCGTATAGACAGCAAGCTTTCTTATGATATCATGTAAATAAAGATAATTAATAAAAAAAAAGCAATGTCTAAAATGTCATAAATTAAAATTTACTACATTGGTTATAATTGGCTATGCCCTTTTAGTTACCTGATGTGATGTTCATAAACAGGAGACAGAATAGGATAATCTTCATCTTTGCGAACCTGGCGCTAATATTATCCAGCTAAATAATGTTTAAGTTTGACTCACAAACTACAAAGAGAAGTCTTCGTTCAAGAGAAGAAGAGTAAAATGATTGTTTATGAAATATTACTGTATTTATAACAATGCATTACAATGGGATGTCATCATAAAGTGCAGTCAGTGGAATGTCATAGTGTGATGTCATAGTGTGTGTTGAACTTAACTTATGTTTTCAATTCTCATTATCATCTGGATGATGCCCAGTCTGATTTTGCCTGAAAGTCCTGTCTTCTGTGCGTTCTTAAATAAACGTATATATTCCATCATATTCAAGTATGTCTTGATTATTTTCTCCAACCCATGTTTTCTACACTGCTTGTAGTTATCTCATTTGTAAGTATTGGACAGGCTTCCTCCTACTATTGTCCACCTTTCTGGACATAACTGAGAGTAGGAAGACAGATTGGTATGTGGTCATATTTATATCTTTACATATAAGAATGGTCTGTTCGGTCCCTTTTTTATGGGGAGTGGTCTCACTCATGAGCAATGTCCAGTTCTAGGAGCCAAGATATAGAAATTTTATTTTTTAATTTTTTTTTGTTATTCTTTTTTTTTAATGTTTAGGATGATTATCACCTTCCATCGATGGCACTTGTCATTATGAGCCAAATAATACACTCCATGCACCATATTATTATGATTATTATTGCAATTTAAAGAAAAAAGAAAAGAAAGATCTCAAAATGCCCAAAGAAAGATCTCAAAATGCTTCAAAATTTAGAGTTGCCTCCCTCTAAGCCAGCCTTTCTAAATGCCCTAGTCAAAAAGGATGATATTTCTGGAGTTATGCTGAAGTAATCAATGACTCCAGGCTAACCGTCAGATACCATCTTGAAGTATGCCCACAGGCCATAATATTTATATGAGATGACTTTAGAGGCATCTACTGGCTGTTCGTGCTTATGAAGTAATCAGTAAGGTAATGTTGGTAATCACTCTGAAGCCATCACCCAGATTATTTTAACCTTAGCTGATCACTTTACAAGCCTGATGTTGTCCGATTATGTGCAAATTACTTCTAAAGTAGTTTGATGACCATCAAATGACTCCTGGATGGTCTCTAAAATAATCCTGTTTGTCTTCGGTGGTATCAGGAAGTATGAAGTGTAAAAAAGTTAGACAACTAGAAGGATGTATGAAATGCCCATTGTCAAAATGTCCTCAGTAG
The DNA here is from genome assembly GCF_027579735.1 of Bombina bombina. Lineage (NCBI taxonomy): Eukaryota > Metazoa > Chordata > Amphibia > Anura > Bombinatoridae > Bombina > Bombina bombina. The sequence goes on from NC_069501.1 coordinate 847,136,213, forward strand.
CCACATCCCATTGTAAAGGGGCTTTAAGCAGCCAATCAGGATGCTAGTCCCAGGTCTTGCAAGGGAGTGTACATCTGTCAAAACAATGTAATTTTTATTAACTTTATAATACTGGCTAGCCTTATTGTCTGAGGACTAAAGCTGACTAAAGCACATACTGGCTCTTCCAAAAAGGCAAATGGTGGGTGGCGTTTGGCTATTTGCAGTAAACGGCATGTTCATTTGTTTTAAAAACATTAAAACTTGGCTAGTATGTTATTCTATAGCAAGACAACATAAATTTATTTTAATTGCAAGGTGTTTACTGTCTCTTTAAGTAGTGTACACATGACATGAGAACTGTAAGGCAGCAGTGTTTGCGCCAATGCATAACTTTGGGGTCAACCACAATCTATTGCTTAAATGAACACTCAATTAAAAAATGTTTTAACAATATTTACACTTTTTGAGTCACCAGCTCCTACTGAGCATGTGCAAACATTTATAGAATATATGTATATGCATTTGTGAATGGCTGATGGCTGTCATTTGATACAGGGGGAGTGGAAATAGACATAACTTTGAAATCTACTACTCATTTGAAGTTCAGACTAAAGCACTGATATTCAAAACATTGACAGATGACAGGGGCGTTTCCGGACCAGCATCTAAGATGGCCACTTTTATGAGAGCTCTACACTTAAGGGCTACAATCCGTTAAAAAATCTAACTTATCCCACACCATCCAATGTCGGTTAATACTGTATTTTACTAGGTTCATTTTTCTGCATCGAAAGACACCTATATTGTATTTTTGGGAGCCTCTGAGCCGGACGGCTAGTCCTCTCCATGCATTGCCGCAGGCTGCTTTCTAACTCCTTTCCAGGCAAATAAGCTCACAGAGATCATACTATCATCTCCAGACACGTTATCTACCACAACTATGGAGGACTTTGACAATGCAGTTTTGGCCCTCTTAACAGCCCTTGAAACAAAGATGGCGCATCAATTTCATAGCCTCCTCACTATGCTACGCTCTGAACAAGAGGATAGACCTACTCCAAACATGGCAGAATCAAAGAAGTTTGCTGAAAGTTCTGCACAACTTAAGAATAGTGCCCCTACTCATGACCTGATACAATTGCAAAACTCTCCTGTTGGCTCTCCTTTACCTGACCCGAAGGATGCGGCCGGCCTTAGGGGAGGAGAGTAGATTGCTGATTACTGAAAAGCACTTTTCTGACGGCGCCATGGAAAAGCAGGTCCCAGCCCGTAATTACAGCAAAGGTCACTGCCGATACCCCTCAATATCCTATGGTATCCACTCGGGCTGGCTAGATAGTATTGGCAGCAGATGGATTAGCGAGGAACAGGGCAGGTTTCTTTCTCTCAAAACTACACGACAGCATACTCCGCATAAATCGCACCTGAGACCAGCACAAGTATCGGACACTGAAATTTGGCTTCCATCTACTGCTTGTGCAGTCTATCCACGGCTCAAGGGGCTTAGGATTTCCCAGTTCACTGTGTCTTGTCGAGAGACAGATCCCTATCAACACAAGCCTCCCATCTGCTCCAGAAGAGGAGTCGGCTAGCGGTATTTTCAGTCAAGTGCATATCTCAGCGGACTGTTTAGATCTGAGACCATACATTGGGACCTACATTTAAGCTTTATATTTAATACTCAGGTTTTTTTATTGTTTGTTTGTTTTTTAAGGACACTTACATTAAAGATCCGATACGGAAGAAGGTAGTATGTGGGACATTGACAGTGTACTAATAAGTTCCCTCCTTGTTCACACTCTTCCTGTTCTTATATCAAATAGCAGAGTACCTTGCTGGTAGTAAAGGTTAGGTTTAAGCTTTTAGGGGATCAGTTTTACCCTATTGATTTTCATATTGTTACTGTTTCTATATCAGTTGTAAGAGCACCTTACTGGTGTTAGCCGCTACGCTAAAGCTATTAGGGGTTTAGTAGTACCTTACTGAATCTTATACTGCTGCTGTTTGCATATTAGGAGGACCTTGCTGGTGACAAATGGTACACTAAAGTTATTAGGGATTTAGTCCTACCTGGTTGATTGTCATACTGTTACTGTTCTTATACTAGTTAGAAGAGCACCTTATTGAAAGAAACTACTACGCTAAAGTTATTAGGCGTTTAGTCGCACCTTCTTAATCTCCATGCTGCTGCTGTTCTTTGTTTAGTTAGATAAGTACCTTTCTTTTGTCACATCCTATGCTACAGTTATCATGGGTGAAGCTGTAGACATGACTTAGCTGTAAACCTAGCCTGAACTTGGCATATTATCTAAGTTTCTCATACATCTTTTTACATATAGGCATAATTCACCCTAATAATATTTTCCACTGCTCATTTAGATTTTACAGACCCCATATTACAGCTCCAACGACAAGAGTGAATAGTGAATATCCTAGAACACCTGTATTTTATACGGTCTCTAAAGTACATCAAATCCTACAAAATCCACCAGGGCACCCTATCATGTCTAATGTAGAATCAGCTTTCACTAACATAGCCACATTCTTAGATAGGTTATTAAAATCTTATGTTAAAAGTAGGGTTGCACCGATACCGATACTAATATCGGTATCTGTACCGATACCAAGTACTTGTACTTGTGCAAATGCACCGATACTTAAACCGATACCTCCACTTACTACCCATATGCTATCTTGTGGTGTTTTTTTCAAACTGCATGTTCCAATTTAATCTAAAGCTGGAGTGGAGACTAAACTAAAAATTGTTTACTACTGTTCTGCCAATACAAATTGTATTATTGTAGGAGAGATCACTGTACTGCGTTCAGACAAACCCCTGAAGTACTGGGCAGTTAATAAACTGAGATTTCCAGCTCTGGCTAAAATGGCCCAAAAATATCTTTCTGCCCCATGCAGTAGTGTGGAAAGTTAAACCTCCTTACTGATAGCAAAAACAGATTTATAGCTGAACATGCAGAGATTCTTCTGTTCTGTTCCTTAAAAAGAACTTGCCACTAACTTTTGAAAAATTATTCTAATTGCTAGATTGCCTTTTATACTGCTAGCTCTCATCTTGTAACATTCAGTGTAGAGGCCCAGCACTTGTATCCAAGCAAGTAGATGCACGCTGAAGGGACCCTGCAATAGTCCCTGATGTAATCCCAGAAAAGCAGAAAAACAGCAGCACCTTCTTAATGCAGAAAAACTTCCTTTATTGATGAAACATCATAGCAGACAAAAAAGATACTCATCTTGCACAATTATGTTCAAAACATACTGTACTCTGAGGAACATCTTAGCTTATATAATTGCAGGAAGAGTACTCATAGGAAAAATTAAGTTAATCCCAATGAACACTCATCCTGCAATTATAGGACTAGATTTAGATTACATTTGATTGGTAAGCTTTATCAATGCTCTGTTCACATTTCCAACTCCATAGACTTTAATGGAGTAGGACGTGTAATGAGAGCATTGATAAACCAGTCAAAAGTAATCTAGCCCATAGTGTTGTTCACCATGATTAAACAGTATTCTGTTCTATTTTTTACTGTATGGCACTTTTGGTTGGTTGTGATTTTATATTTGTTATTTATTGTTGTTGTTAATATATTTTATTGTAATATTTTTATTTCTAAACATGTTCTGTGAACTTTGTGACAAATAAAACCTGTTTTATTATTTCATAATGCCTTTTGAGCTACAGTCCTTCATAATTATAAAGAAGGAATCTTAAATAATTAGTCTGTATTGTGCTCGGTAAACTGTCACATGACATAAAAAAAAAGTATCGGTAATTGGTATCGGCGAGTATTTGAAACAAGTATCGGTACTTGTACTCGGTCTTAAAAAAATGGTATCGGTGCAACCCTAGTTAAAAGAATAACCTCTTTCCTTCCTTTCCTAACCTCGTTCCTTGTTCAGAGGAGAATTGCCTGGTATTTCGGGGCTGGACTGACCTTACTTGGCGGGATCAGATTGATATACTTCAGGAAAGTTTTCTTCTGTGAAAAGCACACTGGTCTAAAAGAGGCTGCTTCCGGGTGGTAAATCGCCATAGAACAAGCCACTGAGCTGTTGTTTGTTCCTGGTAGAGCGCTTCTCTCTTTGTATGCAAATTATTATGACCCTGGGGAAGTCTCCCTATGGGTGATGGGGGAAACCAGACATGGACTCCTTGCCCAGGGTGCTTAGAGGAATGTGGCTGCACCTCACTGACGAGGCCCATAGGAGGCCGAAACGATCGTCTGGGGTTGTCATGTTCCTTGTTCAGAGGAGAATTGCCTGGTATTTCGAGGCTGGACTGACCTTACTTGGCGGGATCAGACTGATATACTTCAGGAAAGTTTTCTTCTGTGAAAAGCACACTGGTCTAAAAGAGGCTGCTTCCGGGTGGTAAATCGCCATAGAACAAGCCACTGAGCTGTTGTTCGTTCCTGGTAGAGCGCTTCTCTCTTTGTATGCAAATTATTATGACCCTGGGGAAGTCTCCCTATGGGTGATGGGGGAAACCAGAGGTGGACTCCTTGCCCAGTGTGCTTAGAGGAATGTGGCTGCACCTCACTGACGAGGCCCATAGGAGGCCGAAACGATCGTCTGGGGTTGTCAAGTTCCTTGTTCAGAGGAGAATTGCCTGGTATTTCGGGGCTGGACTGACCTTACTTGGCGGGATCAGACTGATATACTTCAGGAAAGTTTTCTTCTGTGAAAAGCACACTGGTCTAAAAGAGGCTGCTTCCGGGTGGTAAATCGCCATAGAACAAGCCACTGAGCTGTTGTTCGTTCCTGGTAGAGCGCTTCTCTCTTTGTATGCAAATTATTATGACCCTGGGGAAGTCTCCCTATGGGTGATGGGGGAAACCAGACGTGGACTCCTTGCCCAGTGTGCTTAGAGGAATGTGGCTGCACCTCACTGACGAGGCCCATAGGAGGCCGAAACGATCGTCTGGGGTTGTCATGTTCCTTGTTCAGAGGAGAATTGCCTGGTATTTCGGGGCTGGACTGACCTTACTTGGCGGGATCAGACTGATATACTTCAGGAAAGTTTTCTACTGTGAAAAGCACACTGGTTTAAAAGAGGCTGCTTCCGGGTGGTAAATCGCCATAGAACAAGCCACTGAGCTGTTGTTCGTTCCTGGTAGAGCGCTTCTCTCTTTGTATGCAAATTATTATGACCCTGGGGAAGTCTCCCTATGGGTGATGGGGGAAACCAGACATAGACTCCTTGCCCAGTGTGCTTAGAGGAATGTGGCTGCACCTCACTGACGAGGCCCCTAGGAGGCCGAAACGATCGTCTGGGGTTGTCATGTTCCTTGTTCAGAGGAGAATTGCCTGGTATTTCGGGGCTGGACTGACCTTACTTGGTGGGATCAGACTGATATACTTCAGGAAAGTTTTCTTCTGTGAAAAGCACACTGGTCTAAAAGAGGCTGCTTCCGGGTGGTAAATCGCCATAGAACAAGCCACTGAGCTGTTGTTCGTTCCTGGTAGAGCGCTTCTCTCTTTGTATGCAAATTATTATGACCCTGGGGAAGTCTCCCTATGGGTGATGGGGGAAACCAGACGTGGACTCCTTGCCCAGGGTGCTTAGAGGAATGTGGCTGCACCTCACTGACGAGGCCCATAGGAGGCCGAAACGATTGTCTGGGGTTGTCATGTTAATTGTTCAGAGGAGAATTGCCTGGTATTTCGGGGCTGGACTGACCTTACTTGGCGGGATCAGACTGATATACTTCAGGAAAGTTTTCTTCTGTGAAAAGCACACTGGTCTAAAAGAGGCTGCTTCCGGGTGGTAAATCGCCATAGAACAAGCCACTGAGCTGTTGTTCGTTCCTGGTAGAGCGCTTCTCTCTTTGTATGCAAATTATTATGACCCTGGAGAAGTCTCCCTATGGGTGATGGGGGAAACCAGACGTGGACTCCTTGCCCAGTGTGCTTAGAGGAATGTGGCTGCACCTCACTGACGAGGCCCATAGGAGGCCGAAACGATCGTCTGGGGTTGTCATGTTCCTTGTTCAGAGGAGAATTGCCTGGTATTTCGGGGCTGGACTGACCTTACTTGGCGGGATCAGACTGATATACTTCAGGAAAGTTTTCTTCTGTGAAAAGCACACTGGTCTAAAAGAGGCTGCTTCCGGGTGTTAAATCGCCATAGAACAAGCAACTGAGCTGTTGTTCGTTCCTGGTAGAGCGCTTCTCTCTTTGTATGCATTTCATTAAAGACACTGGTGATTTTAGCCAAAAGCTTTCTACATTGTCATTTGATAATACAAAATGTGTACTGTGATGGATACCCCGGCTACCCTGACTGGGTAACTCCGCAAAATGGGTCCTGCTTCCTCCCTGCTGACTGCAGCTATGTAGCTGGCAAGTGACCATCAGCCTGTAGCCACCCCTGATGCCCAACAGCACCAGTATTCAGGGTCCCACCCTGTGGCAGACTCCGGCTACCCAGACTAGGTAGCTCTGCCAGAGGGTCCTTCCTCTGGCAGGAAAAAGGTTGCTATGTAGCCCAGGAAAATGATTTTAGCAGGTGCCCACCCAAATAACTAGACATACCAGCATTGAGGTGAAACAGGAACAGATTTTATTGGGAAACACACACTCCTTTTATACACACAGCTCATCTTGATAAGACACTGGACAATCCCACAATTTTCCTGCCATTCCTGCCCCTCCAGACAGACCGGCGCCTCCATAGCAGCCCCAGTCCCACAGAATCCCAGGACCCAGGGGTGGCGGTTTCGGAGTGATCACGGGGGAGCGGCGGCACTTCCAGGGTGTCGTGTGGCACCAACTGCATGACCTTATATCCTCCTTGCCCAATGTAATGCCTGCCCCCGGTGAGAAATCCTCCTGGACGGAAAAAGGTTAGAGATCATGCCCAGCTACTGAGGGGAGAGATGGGCTGTCTCTCCTCCTGGAAAGGGGATCTGCTGCTGGGGAGAGAGGCCGGCTACCTCCGATCCCTGAGAAACTGTGCTGCCAATGGGAAGGGAGACCGGCTGTCTCCGCTCCCTGGAAGGGGTGCTGCTGTTGGGTAAGGAGACCGGCTGTCTCTGCTCCCTGGAAGGGGTGCTGCTGCTGGGGATGGAGACCGATTGTCTCCACTCCCTGGAAGGGGTGGTGCCGTTGGGGAGGGAGACCAGCTGTCTCCTCTCTCTGCAAGGGGTTCTGCCGCTGGGGAGAGAGACCAACTGTCTTCTCTCCCAGAAAGGCATTCTGCCGCTGGGGAGAGAGACCTCCTGTCTCCTCTCCCTGCAAGGGGTTCTGCTGCTGGGGAGAGAGACCTCCTGTCTCCTCTCCCTGTAAGGGGTTCTGCAGCTGGGGAGAGAGACCTCCTGTCTCCTCTCCCTGCAAGGGGTTCTGCAGCTGGGGAGAGAGACCAACCATCTCCTCTCCCAGGAAGGGTTTCTGCCACTGGGGAGAGATATCAATATCCATTTCTTCCTGCAAGGGGTTCTGTGTAAAAGGAGGGAGAACGACTACCTCTCCTCCCAGGGGATGGATCTGCTGCTGGAGAGAGACACCGACTGTCTCCTCTCCCTGCTCCTGGCTCTGCCACTGGGGAGAGAGACCGACTGTCTCCTCTCCCTGGAAGGGGTTCTGTGTAAGGGGAGGGAGGACGACTACCTCCGCTACCAGGGGATGGCTCTGCCACTGGGGAGAGAGACCAACTGTCTCCTCTCCCTGCTCCTGGCTCTGCCACTGGGGAGAGAGACCGACTGTTTCTTCTCTCAGGAAGGGGTTCTGCTTACGGGGAGGGAGGACGACCTCTGCTCCCAGGGGATGGCTCTATTGCTGGGGAGAGAAACCAACTGTCTCCTCTCCCTGCTCCTGGTTCTGCCGCTGGGGAGGGAGACCGACTGTCTCCTCTCCCTGGAAGGGGTTATGTGGGTGGGGAGAGAGGTCGGCGACCTCCGCTCCCTGGTTTCCTGGAGCTGTTGCAGGTGCTGGGCAGAAGCCGGTGGCTTTTTGCCCTGTTGCCAGCGCTTCTGCTGGAGTGGCTCCCTGGTCCAAGACCATAAGCTTGGAGCCAGACTGCTGATAGGGATCCAGCAGCCCTGGGTCCCTGTTTCTTTGTTGCCACTCCTCCACGGTCGAACTCCATTAATCCCAGAGGGCTGTACCCCAGATGTAATATACCTTTAAATCTTGCATACCTTTTGGAGAACTCTCCACCCATTACTGATTCACAGGTATTTATTGCCGCCTCCCTCTTACTAGTATTGCCTGATTATTGAAGAAAGTTTATCTCTCTAAGTATTGCTCTGTGTTTTTGGGTTAAAATAACTTTTATTAGTAGGACCTATTTTCAGCTCTAACTTCTTCACATTGTGAATTATACTCGCTACCAGAGACTTAAATACCATCAGGATTGCATTTGCAAACTTTCTGTGTCTTTCTGATCATCACTGCTCACCTGCAGACTCATCGCATAACAGCTCATCAAGACAAGGGGCGGACTGAGACCAACCAGGGCCCCCGGGCAAAAGTGTGGCAGGGCCCCCCACCCACCTACCTAATCTGCCCCTCCCCCACCATTGAGTCATACAAAGAATTGTAAACAAAGTGCTTTGCGAATCATACACACAATTATAAACAAAGTGCAATGCAAGTCATAAACAAAGTGCAATGCAAGTCATAAACAAAGTAACAACACTGCTAGTCAAACAGAATTATAACTTATAAAAACAAATAGCACACAACATTTTTAATAGAATATTTTAAATAGAAAAATCAAGTTCAAATGTATAAATAAATGTAACTGGTGGCATTTACTTAGTTAAGTGTACTTTTAACTTAAGCTAAAATTGCTGAAATGTAAAGATTAATATGTAAAACTTTTCCAATGATGTTATTTTACGGTTGAACCCCAAAAACAAAAAATACAACATGTCTAAAATTTAAAAGATAAGCAAAGAGCGAAGCTCAGCAGACGTTTTTCCAAAGCGACCTATGAGTTTCTCTTTGTCAGACTTTACTCTCAGTGCAATATCTTTTTTGATTGCTATCAGCATCAGGGTTTCCAAATTTTGCTGAGTGAGTGATAATCTAAGCCTGGACTTTAAATTTTTTAACTTTGAGAAGCATCTTTCACAGGTGCATTGTGTAGTGCTCAGAGTAATCAAATACTTGTATGCCAAGTAAAGATTCTCATAAGTTGATGAATACAGTCTGTACTGAAAGATCAATTTAAATGCACAAGATGTGCAATTTTTTCAAGTAAGCTTCTTGAGAGATGCCTTACAGGTTGTTGATGACTCAGTGTCAGGGAGTGAATCTGAATCACTCACTTCATCACTGTCATCTAACAGTCCTCTTCTGATGTTTTTGTAGCTAGATGCAAATGATTTTAATTCTTTGTGAAGAGCAAGGCAGTCTATTTCAGGAACTGCAGCAGAAATCAAGTTCAGTTGTATTTTATCAGGGGTAGCAAGTATTTCCTCAAATCGATTTGGGTCAAAGCATGAAATCTGTTTGTAAAGTTTGCCATGGGTAGCAAACCTGGTCTTCATGCTAACAAAACCATATCAAGGATACCATTATGGCATGACACTTCAATTTTTTTCTTCAAATTAGGGAGTTCTGCACATCTTGTCAATCTAAGTTCTGAAAATGATTTTTGGATTAAAATGTTCTCGCAAGCAAGTTTTTCATTTATCTGATCAACAAATGTGGTTGTTGAATTGAAAACATCTGAAAAGTCTCTTGAAATGTTTTGCAAGCGAGTTGTAGCATCATCAACCATTCGCCATGCTTGCATAAGATCAAGGTTTGGTGATTGCAAATAATCCGAAACAGGTGAAGTAATTGAAAATATTCTAAGAAAAGTAAAAGCGGTAAGGATGGTTTCAAATTTACAGAGATTTTGATTCAACTTCAGTGCTTCATCTCGAACTGAGTATAGAAAATCTGATGAATCACTTACTTCCTGAAGGATAAGTATCAGGTCTGAATACAATTCGTTTGATTGGTCTTCATAGCTTCCAAAAAGCTTACAAAGTGCTCTGGCTCGACTTGAACGTGTGGTATTACCAATTTTCTCAAGTCTTTTAAGTTTTGCAGTTCCTGTCTTTGTTGTCATTTGGTTATCCCATATTTTCATTATTTTATAGGACTGCCCAAAAAATGTGGATAAGCTACTGAGAAGTACAAACAGACTTATAGTTGGAACACACACAGCGCTTATATCTCCTATGACCAGGTTGAGAACATGAGCATAACACCATGTGTGAATATGACTAGGATGAACCTCCTTCATCCGAGCTTGCAGTCCAGCAGTGACGTGTGGTGATGTCAGAAGCTGGTGAGGCATTGGGTATGATACACTCGAGAAACACATATATGAACCTGACAGAGGCATCTTTAATTTACAATAAAATTGGCAGGTTGCAGGTCCAATTTATTGCTATTAATATATTTGCTTCATGCTCTTGTTATCCTTTGTTGAAGGATATGTAGCAATGCACAACTGCGTGCTAACTGAGCATATTAAATGAGCCAATGACAAGAGGCATATATGTGCAACCACCAATCATCAGCGGCTCCCAGTAGTGCATTGCTGCTCTTTAGCCTACCTAAAGATGCACACACACTCTCAATCTCATACAGATGCACACACACACGCATACAGATGCACACACACACTAATACAGATGCACACACACTCATACAGATGCACACACACTCTCACTCTCAAAAAGATGCACACACACACTCATACAGATGCACACATACTCTCACTGTCATACAGATGCACACACACACTCATACAGATGCACACACACTCTCACTCTCATACAGATGCAAACACTCATACAGATGCACACAGACACTCATACAGACACATAAACACTCTCACTCTCATACAGATGCACACACACTCATACAGATGCGCACACACACACACATACAGATGCACACAGACACTCATACAGATACATAAACACTCTCACTCTCATACAGATGCACATACACACACTCATACAGATGCGCACACACACTCATACAGATGCACACATATATGATGGTATTTTGGTACAATATATATATATATATATATATATATATATATATATACCTATATATATATATATATATATGCATGATTATATATAGGTATAGATATATACAGATATAAAAAGGAATATCTATTTAAAAATATATTATGCTATGTGCAGAACATTCGATTGTGAAATATGTACAGTAAATACACAATATAACACTTTATTAAATATTGCATAAATATGCTTTTATATGTTTTCATCTACTTATAGGGACATTAAGCGCAAAAAAAAATGTCATGATTCAGATAGAGGATACAATTTTAAACAACATTCCAATTTACTTCTATTATATAATTTGCTTCATTTATTAGGTATCATTTGTAAAATAAATAGCAGTGTACATAGGTAAGCCAATCACATGAGGCATCTATTCAGCCACCAATCAGCAGCTTCTGAGCCTATCTAGATATGATTTACAGCAAAGGATATCGAGACAATGAAGCAAATTAGATAATCGAAGTAAATTAGAAAGTTGTTTAAAATTGCATGCTCTTTCTAAACCATGAAAGAAAAAAATTGTGTTTCCAGTCCCTTTAACTGCAAAGGGCTCCGATGCACTTATATATGTGTATACATATATACTTATGCATTTATATGTGTAAATATGTCTGTAACTGCATAAAAACACATATAAATACATAAATACATATGTACACACACACACACACATATATATATATACAGGGAGTGCAGAATTATTAGGCAAGTTGTATTTTTGAGGATTAATTTTATTATTGAACAACAACCATGTTCTCAATGAACCCAAAAAACTCATTAATATCAAAGCTGAATAGTTTTGGAAGTAGTTTTTAGTTTGTTTTTAGTTATAGCTATTTTAGGGGGATATCTGTGTGTGCAGAAAAATAAATATATACCCATTTCAATAATTTATTTTTACCAGTGAAACCAATATAACATCTCAACATTCACAAATATACATTTCTGACATTCAAAAACAAAACAAAAACAAATCAGTGACCAATATAGCCACCTTTCTTTGCAAGGACACTCAAAAGCCTGCCATCCATGGATTCTGTCAGTGTTTTGATCTGTTCACCATCAACATTGCGTGCAACAGCAACCACAGCCTCCCAGACACTGTTCAGAGAGGTGTACTGTTTTCCCTCCTTGTAAATCTCACATTTGATGATGGACCACAGGTTCTCAATGGGGTTCAGATAAGGTGAACAAGGAGGCCATGTCATTAGATTTTCTTCTTTTATACCCTTTCTTGCCAGCCACGCTGTGGAGTACTTGGACGCGTGTGATGGAGCATTGTCCTGCATGAAAATCATGTTTTTCTTGAAGGATGCAGACTTCTTCCTGTACCACTGCTTGAAGAAGATGTCTTCCAGAAACTGGCAGTAGGACTGGGAGTTGAGCTTGACTCCATCCTCAACCCGAAAAGGCCCCACAAGCTCATCTTTGATGATACCAGCCCAAACCAGTACTCCACCTCCACCTTGCTGGCGTCTGAGTCGGACTGGAGCTCTCTGCCCTTTACCAATCCAGCCACGGGCCCATCCATCTGGCCCATCAAGACTCACTCTCATTTCATCAGTCCATAAAACCTTAGAAAAATCAGTCTTGTGATATTTTTTGGCCCAGTCTTGACGTTTCAGCTTGTGTGTCTTGTTCAGTGGTGGTCATCATTCAGTCTTTCTTACCTTGGCCATGTCTCTGAGTATTGCACACCTTGTGCTTTTGGGCACTCCAGTGATGTTGCAGCTCTGAAATATGGCCAAACTGGTGGCAAGTGGCATCTTGGCAGCTGCACGCTTGACTTTTCTCAGTTCATGGGCAGTTATTTTGCGCCTTGGTTTTTCCACGCGCTTCTTGCGACCCTGTTGACTATTTTGAATGAAACGCTTGATTGTTCGATGATCACGCTTCAGAAGCTTTGCAATTTTAAGAGTGCTGCATCCCTCTGCAAGATATCTCACTATTTTTTACTTTTCTGAGCCTGTCAAGTCCTTCGTTTGATCCATTTTGCCAAAGGAAAGGAAGTTGCCTAATAATTATGAACACCTGATATAGGGTGTTGATGTCATTAGACCACACCCCTTCTCATTACAGAGATGCACATCACCTAATATGCTTAATTGGTAGTAGGCGTTCGAGCCTATACAGCTTGGAGTAAGACAACATGCATAAAGAGGATGATGTGGTCAAAATACTCATTTGCCTAATAATTCTGCACTCCCTGTATATATATATATATATATATATATATATATTTAGACATGTATATGTATGTACCTCTATGCCAGCCTTTTTTGTTTCTTACAACGGAAACCTCATATCATTTAGCCCTTATAACTTTTTTGAGCAATATTTTTTTTAATAATTTTTATTAGTGTTATTATGAATGTAACTGTGTTTTGTAATGCATTTTAATGTGTTTTGTAACTCTTTTTGTTTAGCAAAACAGTTAACCAGAGCTCTGAGGATGCACTATCCCGACGCAATTTAAATTCAATTGCTCTCAAGCAATTGCATTTACTTTCAACTTGTAATATGAGTGATAAACCTGATGCGAGCAAACACCCATGATAAACCCATTTTTGCTTGTGTGTAACTGTTAACGCGCTGCTAGTAATCTGGCCCTCTATCTGCTGTGACATTTGGTTCCTGAGGGATACTCTTTTATTGCTCTTTGGAGAGGACACTGAGTATTCTTCTGGATTACCCCTGGGTGCTGACACTTGGTTCTGCTTATCTGTCAATGACCTTGTCCTGTTCCTGACATCCGTTACACACATTTCCTGCAAGCCCGGTTCCAGACCTTTAACAAAGTAAATCCCTTATTACCTTATTATTAGGGTGACCATATTGCTGCTTTAAAAAGGGACACATATGAAAAATACACATGTCAGGGTTCACATACAAAACATTTCTTTAAACAGCCCTGAAAACAGCCCTGACTTATGTATTTTTCATATGTGTCCCTTTTTAAAGCTGCAATATGGTCACCCTACTTATTATGAGTTTATGATTCCCTGATGACTGTCAGTAAAATTTTCAGACACAAAATCTACTACTCAACTGAAATTCAGAGAATATGTTATTGCTTTGACTCCTTATCATGCATTTGTGCATCATGCAGTTCTTCTGTATTTAATGCTCCTTTAGGATCTACCATTGCATAAAGCTGAGACTGTGATGCATTTAGTTTCTGTTCCCCTGAACCTCCTACCCAAAACAATTTTATCTCATATTTGCCTCATATGAGACCAGGGATTATGAGGGGTAACATGCACACCCATAAGACAACCATGGATCCCTGATTTGTAATACAAATAATAATTAAAACATTACAGAGCTTAAGAGAGGTTAGACGTTGTGCCATGGAACTGGACCTTACAATGTAATGCTCCCCTAAGTACAGGCCTAGTTAAAGGGGCAATGTAAGGGGTTAGTTACTATGGAGGTCTGGTTGCTCAGGGGTTAGCTGTGGCATGGGGTCCGTTGTATGGGGGTTTAAGAACTATAGGGTCTAGCTGTTAGGGGGTAGATTATGGTGGAGTATCTGTTGATTAGGGGATTAGTTGTGGTTGGGAGTCCTGTGGTTATTGTGTAAAATGCCATGGGTGGGGGTCTAATAGTTAGGGGTTTAGTTGCTGTGGAAGGTCTGGACTTGAGGTTAGGGGTTAGTTGAGGTGGGAGGGCTGTTGTTAGGGGGTTAGTTGTGGTGGTGGGTTCAGGGTTAGAGCATTGAGGATCAGGCTGTTAGGGAGTTAGTTGAGGTGAAGGGATCCAATGGTTACAGCTTTAGTTAAAGTTAGGGGGTCTGATGTTCAGGGGGATAGTTACAGTGAGGGGACCAGCATTTAATTGATGCCTTAATCCATCATCTGCAATTCATGGCAGTTGCACCGCATTATTAGTTTTCATAATAACAAGACAGATATTGAAAAATGTATTAATTTTTTGCATTCTGCCAATATACAGTTAGTTCTGTGTTTGTGATTTTTTTTATTATTATGACTTAAATAATAACTGCAATTTTTTATCATCAAACTTTTTAAATAACACAATGGATAAACATTTAAATAACATAATGTATGGGGGCTTCGGCCTACACCGGCATCTGAGACAACATAAGAACGGATCGTCTAAGAGAACAGTGGCATATCAATCCGGTTGTAACCGGAATGAGAGAGAAGACTCTACCCAAGTAACCAAATCACAGAGAGAGGGTAAGACATTTTACTCCTTCACACACCCGATAATACCTATCTCAGATAGCGGCCTGCACGTTACAGCACAAGGCATTGCGATACACTTTGGCTAACAGAAAGATATTGCACTAAGGACATTATTGGGAAAGAACGATTTATGCAGGCATCAGCTTCCATATAAGAGCTCTCACAGTTAGCGCTGACAGCTGGGAAATATTCAAGAGCGTAAAGGGGTCTGCAGAGAGGAAGACCTAGCAGGCGGGAAAAGTCGCCATTTTTTGTAACAAGACCTAATGTGAGAGCAACCTTCTTTATACATGGACAGTCTCCTTACAAGGCTCCCTATCTCCAAACTCTATACCTGGGCTGTGAAACTCTGTAGCAGCGGCTTGGGAATATTTATAGAGAATTTGCAGGAGCCTTTAAGTCATCTGACAAGAGAGACCACTTAACACATCTACCTCACCTCCTTAAAAGCACAATGTGATAGAGACTGCAATCTTAACATCTATTTTGCCTGACATTGGATTCACATGTACCCTGTAAATAGAGGGTTCCTATCAACATGAGCGTATAACCCTCAATAGTCCCTATAAACCCTAAGAGTAAACAAGCGCAAGACATACTGAACACCTAGGTTCCCCACAACCGAAAACCCCAAACAAGAGATACCCTCTATCAAACGCCCCAAAATGAAGAATAAGTCACAAACAGTAAAGGAATGCCTATCAAGATCCCAATCTAAACAAAAAGGTATAGATAAAGGTAATTCCCCTGTGGCACCTAGCTCTCCAACACAGAGCACTGAGAAACCTGGGGAACCTAGAACAGAGGAAACCAACAAAGAGCTTCTATCCCAAATTAAGTCTTTGTTTCAAGAAGAATTTAAAATGGCCCTAGCTGAAATCAAACAAGACCTCAGAGAGATAGGTGGGAGAACTGCTGATTTGGAAGAAAAACTGGACAGTGTGACCGAAGAAATCCCCATCCTCAGAAACTCGATACAAGATAACTCTGCATATGTCCGTAGACTCGAAGAGCAGATAGAAGATCTGGAAAACAGATCACGCAGATCTAACCTAAGAATCCGAAATCTTCCAGAGACTTATAGTAATCTAGAGGAAACAGTTACTGAGCTATTTGTACAATTAGTTCCAGATATAGAACCAACCATGCTGCTGATGGACAGGGTCCATAGGGCTCTCACAAGGCCACAACAAAATGCCAACAGGGATGTCATCTTAAAACTACACTACTATCACGTTAAAGAACGGATTTTGAAAGCTGCAAGAGACAAAAGATGTATAGAATTTGAAGGACATAATATCCAAATCTACACGGATCTTGCTCCAATTACACTCAGGAAAAGAAGGGATTTGAAACCCATCACTGCCGCTCTCACAAAGGAACATTTAAAATACAGGTGGAACTTTCCCTTTAAATTAACCTTCACACACCAGAATGGGAATTACAGCTGTACCACCCTAGAGGAAGGAAAGGCTCTATTAGACCGACTACAAATTCAAAATGACATCACTATTACTCCCGCAAGTTCAGTTCCTCCTAGAAAAGCTTTTCAAAAAGAGTGGACACCAGTCGGGAGGAATGGAAAAGCAAAGAAACAGAAGATTACCCCTAACAAGGATCTAGAGGAAGAAGATTCCGACGAAGCTACTGACTCACCAACATGAGACCAATGCTAATATAAGAAGCTGTGAGTCTCTCAGGACTAAATCTCAAGATGTAAGGCCTATCCCATTGAATTTGGACAAGGCCTACATGGTAATGTTTTTCTGTGTCAAACTCATTGTTACTAGGTTTTGTGTTCAAGTTGTTTTTATTAACCAGTTCTAGGTTATAATGTTCATAAGTTAAGTCCCTGAGGCATAACTCGCTAAGGTGAGGTAAAGCCCCCTTTCCAGCTCCCCGCTTCCCACAGCTAAGTCCTGCCCCTACGAGGCTCCTACGCTAAAATTTTAGATAAGAGTCATTAGTGGCCCCTCTCACCCCTAATTACCAATCTACCTCAAAAGGGACCTCAGGGATTTATATCCTCTAACCCTCACTAAAACACTGGATTCTACTGTTCAATGTCATCTGTTACACAAATAATATATACTCTTAGGATATGTTCAATACCCCCCCTCACCCAGACCCCCCCTTTTTTTGTCTCCCCCCTCCACCCCCCCCTTTCCCACGCTCATATTAAGCATCTGATCAGGTAGAATGAGATGTAATACTTATATGATAAGTCATGCATAAGTCTTTATCTCTAACATTTATTTATATTTTATTTATGTTTCAATTTTGGTCACTAGTCCTTTGGTCACTTCTTTATGGCGTGATTACAACTCCTCTACTGAAGCTGAGCTCGGCCTGGTCCATGAAACCCCTCCTCCAACTCAGAGAGACCACGATCCTCCTCTCACAGACTCACAGGTACTTTTCTAAAGCAGTCCTCCCCGACACTACAACATGCCCATAAAAATAATATCACATAACGTCAGAGGGCTAAATTCTGACATCAAAAGGAAAAAAGCAATCATGGAATACAAGGCACTGGGGGCTAAGATTATAATGTTGCAGGAAACACATTTCACATCAGCTTATACACCCACTTACTGGGATAAGGCATACCCCACGCAATATCATGCTATAGGCCCAAAAAAAAAATGCGGAGTTTCCATTTTAATTCACTCATCCCTAAATTTCCAAGAAGAATCGGTAATAAGAGACAAAGAAGGGAGATATCTAATAATACAAGGCTTGATACAAAACACCCCACTCCTATTAGTTAACGTATATGCCCCCAATGAATCACAGGCTAACTTTATCTCTAAACTAAGCAAGCACCTCACTCTATGGAAAAGATATAAAACTATAGTAGGGGGTGATTTCAATATCACTATGAATGACAAAATCGACAGATCCTCACAAGCACACACATCTCACAATACACCTACAAAACCGAGCAGAATCTTATTAGACTTTACATTAGACCACAACTTAATAGATTGTTGGCGAGCCCGGAATGGGGATGCTAGAGACTACACATACTATTCTCCTATGCACTCTTCACAGTCCAGAATAGACTATATCTTAGTAAGTCAAATTTTAGTACCATTGCTTAATGACGCGTCCATCACAAACTGCTCCTGGTCCGACCACTCCATAATGGAAATCACTCTAGCAGGATTGATTAATCCACATAGGACTAAATCTTGGACCCTAAATGCATCTCTGCTCAGGGAAGGGCCGGAACTAGAAAAGTTAAAACAGCAAATAGTTGAATTCATTACCATTAACAATAACTCCACACAAAACCCTACCCTCGAATGGGGAGCATTGAAGGCTTACACACGAGGCTTACTCATGGCCGAAACCAGAAGACAAAATAAGTTCAGAGAAACTAAAACACTAGAATTAAAAGCAGAAACTAACAGGCTGAGATCACAACTCGGACTTAATCCCTCCCGATCTTTAGTCAATCAGCTTAAAGCCAAAAATGCAGAGCTAGACTCGCTTCTAAACAAAGAGGCAGCTAGATCAATAAAAATAGTAGACACCCAATATTACATCTACAGCAATAAGCCGGACCGAATGCTAGCTAACAAACTAAAAGATATAGTGAAAACCACGACAGTCCCACAGATACAAGCCCCAAATAATAAGACTACCAATGACCCTCAAGACATAGCGAACTTATTCGCAGACTACTATAGTAAACTATATAACTTAACAACAACACATACAGAGAGAAACAGAGCCCTTGATCTATTGTCTTTTCTTGGAGACAGCACTCTACAAACCATCACCACAGACGAACTCGACTCCCTAAATAAACCCATAACCCCAGAAGAGATAATACTCAATATACAGAACCTCAAACGATCCAAAGCCCCAGGACCCGATGGCTTTCCTGCCATATTCTACAAAATATTACACCCTATCTTAGTACCCCAACTAGTTATAGTTTTTAATGCTATGGTGCAAGGTAAGGAAATCCCCAGAGAAATGTTGATGGCTCGAATCACAGTGATCCCAAAACCGGGCAAAAACAAGCAACATTGCCAAAACTACAGGCCCATCTCTCTTATCAATCAGGACATTAAACTATTTACCAAAATTTTAGCAAACCGCTTCAACCCACTTCTTACTAAATTAATCCACCCAGACCAAGTAGGTTTTATCACGCAAAGAGAAGCCCCAGATAACACGAGGAAAATTATCAATTTGATTAATATAGCCACGATTGAAAGAGTGCCTTCTCTGTTCCTCTCATTGGATGCAGAGAAGGCATTCGATAGAATTAACTGGGACTATATGTTTGCGGTTTTAGAAAAAGTAGGTATCACAGGTCCCTTCTATGATGCCATCAAAACATTATACTCACACCCAACAGCTTATGTCAAATTGTCAGGCTACCAATCGAACCCCATACATGTTAATAATGGAACCAGACAAGGCTGCCCACTGTCCCCGCTTTTATTCGCCTTAAGCATAGAACCATTAGCTATCAAGATAAGGGAAAACCAGGATATTTCTGGTATACAGGTAGGCCAAACAGAACATAAGATCTCCCTATTTGCTGACGATATAATCCTGACATTGACTAAACCCTTACTCTCCCTCCCTCCAGTTTATAAACTAATACAACAATTTGGATCCCTTTCGGGATATAAAATAAATGACGAGAAATGCGAAGCCCTTGGAGTCAGTATCCCAAGCCACACTAAAAAATTAATGGAACTTAACTTTTCATTTAAATGGCCAAAGAAGTCCATTAAATACTTAGGAATCAACTTATCTAATAACATACACTCTCTATACCAGCTAAACTACCTTCCTATGATTAAAAACATTAGAGCTTTAATTACAAAATGGATGAAACTCAAAATCTCATTCTATGGAAGAATTATCTCGACTAAGATGTCCTTATTACCTAAGTTACTCTACTTATTCCGCTCCCTACCCATATCTCTCCCCTTATCAGATCTGCAAAAACTCCAGAAGGACATCTTAAAATTTGTGTGGCAAGGTAAAAGAGCGAGAATCAATAAGAAACTTATGTGTACTGCTAAGGGAGATGGGGGGATAGGTCTCCCAAATCTAATATCGTATTATTATTCAGCCCGCACTGCCCAAACCCTACACTGGTTCAATATCAACAACAATTCACAATAGGTAAATATTGAATCAAGTGTTATGAATACCATCCCATTATCTAACCTCTTATGGACACCTGACACCACATCTACCACCAAAAGATGCGAATATATCACAATCCAACACACCCTACACATTTGGAAAACATTAAACTCTAAATTCCCCTTACTCAATAGGAGATCTATGATCACCCCTTTGATAACTAATAATACCTCTTTTGATAAAACCACTCAACAAAAATGGCGTAATAGAGGACTCTATAGAATTGCAGATATATATAAAGAAGGTAGGATGATTACATATGAACAATATCAGGCTCTAGATCACGAAGACAAGAATATTTGGTATCACTACCTACAATTAAAATCTAGAGCACAGCAAGTCTTAGGGGGGGAGAGGGTCCCAACAAACACCACACTAGAGAGGCTCTGCCTAACGGATCATCAAATCAGAGGGGGCATATCCACCTTGTACACTCTATTCAGCAGCGAACCTCAAGACAGTAAACCACCTATAATGCTAAAATGGGAAAATGACACAGGGAAAACTTGGTCAGTTAAGACGTGGAGAGAGACCTTAGCTAATGGCTTATCTTTCTCGCAAAACGCAACCCTAAGGGAAAATTTCCTTAAGGTAGCTTTCAGATGGTACCTATTCCCAACTAGATCAGGAAATGGAGGAGACCCATCATCCAACCTCTGTTACAGAGGCTGTGGCGAACTTGGGACATACCCACATATGTGGTGGGAATGCAGTAGCGTTAGAGAAACCTGGAACCATACATCTGCTCTTCTGAGCGATATCTTCCAAAAACCAATCATTTTGACTATGGAACAGGCTTTACTCCACTTTCCAATCCCTGGCATATCTAAGTATAATAATAAGTTAGCTAGGTGGATATGTACAATTGTTAGACTAGGCATAGCCCAATTTTGGAAAGAAACTCCCCCTAGTTTTGAAAGGATAAAACAAAAGATGATATTCCATTTCGAGATGGCGAGCTCCACAGCAGAATATCTAGATGATAAAAAACCATTCCTTCAACAATGGGAACCCTTTATACATTACTATGAAGCCATGAGGAGAGGAGGAGGGGCGGAAGTGGACCGGGCTGAGCAAAGCATTTCAGAAACAACACCATTAACCCCCTCGGGGTGTAGAGACATCCTTAGAATCTGTTAACTATATACATGGGAATGTAGAGCTTTTTCAATGTATCGAATGACCTTTAAATGCTGAGATTTGTGACCAATGTTTATTGTTTATTTTATATATGAAAATTTTTGAATAAAATATTTTCAACATAAATAACATAATGTATATCTTATGCAACTATTGCTGCTAGGAGTATATGTTCTCTCAACATTGAATACATTTTGTTTCATGCTTTTTAAAATAGGAAACAGCCATCCATAAGAAGAAACAGGCAAAAATATTTTTGAAAATGCAATTGTAATATTACTCAGAAATTCTTGTAAATGACTTATAAGAAAAAAATCACACCCCTCTAAAATATTTGTGGAAAAAACAAAAAACTGGGACGTTCATTTGCAAAAAATATTCAATGCCAAAGTTCAAGTTCTTATTCAAATACACAAAAACTGTGATATTTTGAAGTTAAACTTTCCACACTCCCTGGGAGATTTTTGTGACTTAATTAAGGACATTGCAAATCAAAGAACAAATGATATCACTTGACGCTTAAAGGAGCTTGAATGTTAATACAGACATGCTTGATAATACTCCTGAAAATGCATCCACAAGTTGGTTAACATGTCAAATAGATAGAATGACTCAAGCACTCACTGTGACTTCACCTGTTGTATGACCTGACCCCACCGTGACCGTCTGTCACCTACCTCTCTGGCTACTATGCTCCTCCGGCTCCTAGTCCTCCTCCTGACGTCCTGTCTTACTCCTGACAGTTGACTCCACACAGTCCGACTCCTGACCGTCACCGCCTCACTGAGGCTGTCCTCACACTTCCTTACACAAGACACAACTAAGATTTTAATCCACTCTCTCATTCTTTCCCGCCTTGATTACTGCAACTCTGTCCTCTCTGGTCTCCCCACCTGCTACCTAGCTCCATTACAATCCATAATGAATGCCTCTGCCAGACTTATATTCCTTACACATCGCTTTTCATCTGCTGAACCTCTCTGCCAATCCCTTCACTGGCTTCCTCTTGCCTCTAGGATCAAACACAAAATTCTCATTCTGACATACAAAGCCCTCAACTGCACTGCTCCCCCCTATATCTCAGACCTTGTCTCCAGATACTCTCCCTCCCGTCCCCTTCGTCCGCTCATGACCTCCTACTCTCCTCCTCTCTTGTCACCTCATCACACTCCCGTTTACAGGACTTCTCTAGACTGGCTCCCATCTTGTGGAACTCTCTGCCTCGCTCCACAAGACTCTCTTCTAGTTTTACAAGCTTCAAGTGCTCCCTAAAGACTCTGCTGTTCAGGGATGCATACAACCTACACTAACCTTTCCTAATACCAGTTCCTCTCCTCCATTGCTATCCCCTGAACCCCCTTAGCATGTAAGCCTAAGAGTCCAGCTGTTTGTAGATCACCTTCTTAAGAGCTGACTACAACAGTGCAACTCTTGGCAGGGCCCTCTACCCATTTGATCCCTATAATTGTTTTGTTGTACTCCCCATTTGTTTATAGCACTGCAGAATCTGTTGGCGCTCTACAAATAACCGATAATAATAATAATAATAATAATTTAGTGCTTTAATGAAATTAATTTGTATACAGTGCCAACATTAAACGATACAAGCTCCCAAAATGAGATTCCTAAAAACTCAAAGATAATAGATATGAATAGAAGGAGGGAGTGCCTAAAAAAGGCTAAAGTATCTACATATGCTAAAATATCAAAGTTAAAAATTTATTTATTACAAACTTAACATACGGTAGGGTACCCTATACACAATTCAGAATGACAGATAAAAACTATTAAAAACAATTGTGTCCAAAGTGGATATGTGTCCTTGATGAGTGTCCTCTGTGAATATCCAATGTGTCCAAATGGAGACTCCTAGTGTGGTGAATCCTTATTAGGTTGTATCAAGTATTCCCAAAAAATGAATAATAAAAAAAAAAAAAAATGAAGTTAAAAAAATGAAAAATATAGAACCAAAAAGTGAAGCTCCAAAAATCCAATATAATATCCAATATAATTTATACCTGTGAAAACAAAAATTACATAGTGCAATACTGATAAAATAAATTGAGACTATTAGGAATAGGCTTACCCTATTTTCAGACTCAAGCAGTGACTGTCTATATCGACGCGTTTCGGCCCCAAACTGGGCCTTTTTTAAGATGTCAACTGCTAGTAGTGTTAAGACTTAAATAGCCTGTATTGGCCAATCATAATCTATACTTTTTCCCGCCTCAAAAATGCCCTTGTGTATATCATTGATTTCAGTCATTGCCCTTAATCAAAATGGTGACTCTTATTGTCATTATTAGGTCACTTCCGGGCTCGAAAATGCCCTTATGTAATATCATTGATTTCGGTCATTACCCTTAATCAAATTGGTGACTCTTATTGTCATTATTAGGTCACTTGGGATGAAAAATATATTTTAGTAATTTGTGATGTGACGTCCCTCTATACAAGCATACCCCACAAAGAAGGGATAGAAACTGTGCAATATTTTCTTAACAAAGATAACACAATGGCTGAGGAACAAATAGATTTTATCATAGAAGGCATTTTATATATTTTAACTCACAATTATTTTAACTTTGATAATAAATTTTATAAACAATTATGCAATACGGCGATGGGGACCAGATTCGCGCCTAGCTACGCAAATTTATATATGGGTAAGTGGGAGACCATATTTTGGGATTCTTGCCCAGCTAGCATGGATCTGGGCACTGAGGAAGATCTCAAATGTATGATTGAGGTTATGAATAGAAATGAGCACAACCTTGAGTTTACATATGAATTTAGCCATACCCATATAATGTTTTTAGATCTCGTAATAGAGATAGAAAACGGTAAAATTAAGACCTCTACCTTTTTCAAAAAAGTTAACTGTAATAACTACATCCACCAATCAAGCTGCCACCACCATGTTTGGAAATCCAACATACCAAAAGGACAACTATTAAGGGTGAAGAGAAATTGCTCTAAGGCAGATAAGTGGATGCAACAGTCAGGTATTTTGAGGGATAGGTTTCTGGAAAGAGGTTATTCAGAGGACATATTGGAGAATACTATTGAAGCTGTCAATAAGATTGACAGAGAATCTCTTTTGGTTTACAAAAATAAAAATGAAAATAAACAAAATGATAGTAAAAATGAGATTGTTGTTCCACTGATCACAAAATACAGTGAAAACCGCATTTTAATTGAACGCATAGTTAAAAATAATTGGTATCTATTGAAACAAGACAATATCCTAGGTGAAAAAATGAGTAATGTCCCTAGATTTATTTATCAAAAATCTGAAAGCCTTAAAACAATGCTGGCACCAAGCTTACTAAAAACAGGAAAGAAATTGTTAGAGACTAACATCAAGGGGGAGAGACTAAAAGACTTCTTCCCCTGTGGATGGTGTAAGGCGTGCCAACATGAGGTTAAAAGTGATACATTCAGATCTAATAATAGTAAAGACATTTTAAGATAAATGATGTTATCCGTTGCCAAGATAAAGGGGTGATTTGAATGATTTAGTGTTGTTGTGGTCTCCAATACGTTGGACAGACCACACGTAGTGTCAAAAACAGAATCAGAGAGCACCTATTAGCCATTAAACACAATAGAGATGATGTCCCATTATATAAACATTTTCAAAATAAACATGGAGGCAAAAACACGTCTCAAATATATGGCTATTTGTAAAGTACCAAAACAATGGAGAGGGGGAGACTATGGCAAAAGATTGCTACAAGCTGAGGCTAAATTGATTTCTTATATAAATTGCATATATCCACAGGGTCTCAATGCTGATATTGAAGTTTTTTATCTTTTCAATTAAGCCTATGTTTTTAACTAATCAGCCTCTATGTATTGAAAATCCCCCCTCCTGTTTTATAATTATAAATATAATTATAAATATATTTTTGGGGTTTCCGGATGAGGAGCTCAGGTGTGCGGTCAGGTGTAGCACCTGCTCTGATTCTTTCTCCCCTGCAAGCTTTTTAGCGAGTAATTCGTGCTTCAACCCCTAGACCCTGGGCGGCTTGCATAGCTAATTTCATAGCTACTGGAAACTCACACAGTGCCTCAACAATGCACTGCGCTGCAGGTGGCAGCAGCTTTAAGGACGCCAACCTGGTTCAAACCATACATATAAAAACTGGCAAATGGATTTACTTTAAAGAAAAAAGGTATTGAAGGATAAACCCTGTTTAGCACATTATCCAGCACAACAATCAATTTACATATTCCTATTGCATGGAAATTTGATTGCACTGATTTAAGACATTTCACCTACCAGATGATTTGCTGAGAGCTGAGCTTTGCTTGACATCAGGGGCTTGTTGGAGGCCGGTGGCTACTCCTGTCTTCGGACTTGTTGTTTCTGTCGGCACTGTGGGGGGAGCTTAGCTGGCTCTGCTCGGCTGTTTCACTTTGAGTGCTATCCCGCCCGTAGCTGGAATCTCTCTGTCTCTCCTCTGACTGGACAGATACAACGCAGCCGTCGGCTGCTCGTTGTTCACTTCGATCTCAACGACGAGGGAGGGTAAAAAAGAAGCGGAGCAGATCCCGGGGCTATACTCTCCTCCCGGTCCTGATGTCCCCTCCCACCAATGCTGCGTGAGGGACTTAGAGCAGTGCTATCCGCCGGGCGGGTTCGTTGGTTTCAGGTTGCTGCTTTGCATCATCACCCATACCGGGCTTGATTTACAAGAGGTGCACAGCACTCCTTAGCACTACCTGCTGACATAGCACCCCCCCTCCCACCGGTGCTGCGTGAGGGGGGCTTGCTCTTTTGAGTGGACTTCCTCTGTCTTTTTCTCAAAGAAGAACTGGTAAAGTACTTAAAATTTGCCTGATAAGCTGTTTTATACCCATCTTCCCCCCCCCCCCGCCAAAAAAAAACAAAAAACCCAGCTACATAATACCAACGCTTGGTAATAACAAACTGTCTTCTGTGTTATATTAAAATGGTTTGGGTTAAACACAACTAGACTTATACTGGGTCCCTAGACCTCTGTTCTATCTAAATATCATACCTAAGAACAGTATATGAGAGGATGGACTAAGAAGTTAACTTACTGGGGCAAATACAGACAACTTGAAGAGCATATGTTTTAGTATCTAACTTGTCAGCTATTTGAACTCATTTCCATTTCTTCAAGTCCTTGACTAATTGCTTAAAATTACTCAAAGTATATGTATATGGGCATAATCTGAATTATTTTTCCTCTATACAAGAATATGTAACATGCTTGTTATAACTTAAATCTTTCGAGGAGGCTTTTCAATTCACAGAATTAACTATCTTAGATCTGTCTTTGTGAGGCATCAATAACATCAAATCATCTAAAATTCATATTGTTTCTTTTTAGTCTAAAATAGATTGTCTAAAGGTATTAGACTTGTAGGTTGTGGAGTTCTCTATCTACAGGTGTGCTTTAGGCTAGTCCACATCGTGCCAGAGATCAAAGAATTTGGAATTCTATTGAGTATATTTGAACTATTGAATAAATTGGGAGAAACAAATTAGTGATATGCGGTATTAAGTATTATTTGTTATTTGAATTTTGCTACTCTAGTTATAGTATAGCAACCTAATTGCGGCTTCAATTGAAGCACGAGAAATAATCTCTTTTGCTTTCCCCAATGACTGTCGTTTATCACTAATTCACCCCGTTATTTAGGAGGGCCCTCTTTTTTTTTTTTTTTTTTTGTTTCACGCCAACCAGTACTACCTTCCTCACCTTATCACTTAACTCCTCCTCCCAATTCCCCTATAGGGGGCTCGTCCCCCCCATCTCTCACTTCACTAGGCAATTTTTCTTTGTTTTCTTTTAAAAAAAAATATTTTTTTTCTCCTCACACTGCACAGTCTATGGATACATTTCTTCACTTGCACTCCAAATCCTCACCTTCAGTCATGGCGGCTACACAAAGGGACAAAAAAAATAAAATTATTAATGAGGTCCCCGTAGAAGTACACACACCTTCTCGTAATATGTTGCTTACACAGAACTGCACTAATTTGCAGTCCCTAGTCAGCAATATTTCCGAAGCTCTTTCATCTAAGCTAGATGCTCTTAAAAATTAGATTAAGCAGGATATTGCACACCTAGCTACTGAAGTCAAACAATTTGCCGGAAGGCTCTCTGAAGTAGAACAGAGAGTATCCGATCTTGAGGATTTTATCTCGAATCAGAATGATAAGCTTGAAGTAACTACCTCTGCTCTCTCTAAATTACAAAATAAAGTTGAAGACCTGGAGAACCGTGCAAGAAGGAACAATATATGGATAATTGGTGTCCCCGAGGAAAACCAGTTTGAGGACTTGAATAAATTTCTTACAATCACATTGCCACAAGTTTTACAGATTCCTGAAAGTTATTCTAAAATAATTATAGAGCGAGCCCACAGGATAGGGCCCGCAACCTTGATTAAAAGTAACGTAAGACCAAGACCTATAATAGCAAAATTCTTGAATTATCAAGACAAAATAACTTTTCTTCAATTCTATCGTAAATACCAACCTGTTTTTCTAGGGGACACCAAAATTTTCCTTTTTCAGGATTATGCCGCAGAGACAGCTGCGAAAAGAAGGGAGCTAGCTCCATAGTGTACAAAATTTATACACCAAGGGTTACGCGCAACCATATTACACCCGACTAGACTCAGACTGGTGTTTGACAACAACATACATTTCTTTGATACAGCTCTTAAAGCAGAATTTTTTTTGTAAATAACGGCCTTCAGAATAAGTAATGACATATGTGTTAAATAAGGATATAGATGTTTATTACTTTTTTCTTTTTTTCTTTTCTCTTAATTTCTCTTTTTTTCTTCCTGGTTGGGCCCCTTTAGCTTGGGGTGTCAGAGGGCTTAGGTGGTATAGCTCTCTATCATTTTCTTATTTTCCACCCCCTTCCTTTTTTTTTTTATTTATTTATCTTCTCTCTCTCCTTTTCCTCTTTTCCTTCGCTCTTCTTTTCTCTCCCTTTACTTTCTTGTCGCTCCTTCTTCTTCTCTCTTCTCCATACATAAATAAGCTATATGGCAGCTAGAGTTAAAATTATTTCTTGGAACATTGGTGGCCTTACGTCTCCCATTAAAAGGAAAATGATAATATCACACCTCAAGAAAATTAACACATCCATTGCCTTTTTGCAGGAGACTCATTTAAAAGCCGAAGAGGTTCTCAAATTAAAATTCTCATGGGTAAAAGAAGTTCTCTTCTCCCCAAGTGTGAGCCGTAAAGGTGGAGTTGCTATTCTTCTAGGTAAAAGGCTTAAATATGAAATAGTGAGCACTGAATCAGATCAAGAAGGGAGATATCTTTTATTAAAAATTAAAATTGCTAATACTCTTTAAACACTATGTAATGTATATGCTCTGAATGTTTTTAATCTACATTTTTGGGAGATGCTGCAAGCCAGGATCATGGAGTGTGCAGAAGGTTTTTTAATAATGGACGGAGACTTTAATATGGCTCCACAATATCCAATGGATAGATTGAGGCAAAATTCTGCTCTCAAAAAGACGAAAAGGGATAACTTAGAGGTAAAACTTTTCTTAAGGATGTTCAACAATCGTAAAGTTCACGATATATATAGAGATTACAAAATCCTGACACACGTGACTATACATGCTTATCAAAAGCACAAAAATCACTTTCACGGATCGATCTATTTTTGCTGCACGAACGGCTATGTAAAATGAAAATCACAGCTCAAATTTACCCATTGTTATGTCTGATCATGCCTCTATTTGTCTCGAGTTCCAAACAGATGTATTTTCCCATAGGAATAAGTTCTTTTTCTTTCCCACATACCTAGCCTCTGATGCTAAGTTCAAAAACTGTCTTGAAGTCAAGTTTAGGGAATTCAAATAATTTAATTCTGAAGCTTTAAACCAACCTGCTCTTTTCTGGGAAACTGCTAAGGCAGTCTTAAGGGGGTATATCTTGGCATATACTATCAGGCGAACCAAGAAGTTCAAAAGACGGGAGAATGAACTCCTACGTGCAGTTACAAATGCTTATAATTCGTATTTAGTTGAAAATACACAGCAGAATTGGGCCAAATATATTGTGGCGCTTCGTGAGAGGGACTGGTTGTTTTTATACAAGGCAACGCAAAAAGAGATCAGACTCTCAGCAAAACTCTATAGGCACGGGAATAAAACAGGGAAACTCTTAGCAAAACTTCTTAAGCAGGAGAAAGGTACTCAGATGATAGATTCCTTAAATGTTGAAGGTCAAAAAGTTAGGTCATCCGAAGACCTTGTCCAAGCTTTCTTTGATTACTATACTAATATATATTCCCCTGGAATCTCCAATATCATGGAACGAAAGGATTTTTGGAGTAAAATCTCATATCCTTCACTGCCCTCTGCTACACTTGAAGAGTTGTATTCTCCTATAACTGACTTAGAAGTGGCTAATACAATTCAGAAGTCACCTCATAACAAAGCATCTGGTCCAGATGCACTTCCTAATGAATTTTATAAAATGATATCTGCTAGGATAACACCTCACTTAACTGCTTTATTTAATCATATATATACACTTCTACATATCTACCTCAGCATCTGCATCTCCCTGATACACACATTAAGTACAAGAACCTGTAAGTACTGTCAGTATATTTATAAGAATCTTAGTAGTGCTATCCAAATAATAAATCAGTTTATGGCAGGGTTACAAACACAATATAAAAAAAAAAAATAGAAACCCTAATTAACCATGCATCTACTAGACCATACAATTAATATAAATACCTGAATTCTTTTATTTAGTTAAT
The DNA here is from genome assembly GCF_027579735.1 of Bombina bombina. Classification (NCBI taxonomy): domain Eukaryota; kingdom Metazoa; phylum Chordata; class Amphibia; order Anura; family Bombinatoridae; genus Bombina; species Bombina bombina. Next base: position 847,166,579 of record NC_069501.1, read on the forward strand.
ATCCATGAACATATTGAACTATATTTGCAATAAAAGGAAACTAAATAAAAGTTTAAATGCGTTAAAACCAACTCTTAAGATATGCTATCCTTCTTACAAAACCCAGAAAAATATACCTTCACAATTCAGCCTTTTATTTATTTAACACAATGGGACTAAAAACCTTTAACATCTAAGCAATACAATTCTAAACAGTGTTTATAAAACAATAGGATAATATATATATTCTGCTATTTAACTGCAATTTATCCTAATACAAAATTAACTGACAATATCAGAACTTGCATAGATGAGTTACTTGGTCAATCAGACGCAGATTTAAACAATATATGTATATAGGCTGTGAAATGCTAACTTGAGAAAAACACACTGCTTCTTTAAATCTATTAAATACAAATGAACTATGCATATAACTTATCTTACAAAACCTTGAATACGTTACCAAAGTAAAAAGCAGTCGATATCCGATATTCCTTGGTAGGAATTATTTTACCTCAGATCACCAATAAGTGTATATCGCAATCAATGAGAAGGGTAGATTAGCTTTGCTCAAGTAAAGTGGTATCTCACACCCAGCGGGAACCAGTTACAAGTTTTAGCTTCAGCAGAAAATCTGTCCCTTTCTCTCCATTGCATTCACTTTTTATTTGTTTTTTCCATCACTGGTAAATTGTGGGTGGCCCTGCGGGAGCTGACCTTCCCATTGGTTATCTGGGAGGTCTAAATCGGATTGGCCCTTGGAAATTTCATTTTTAACAGCCAGAGAGAACCTTCTGGCTGTAGTTCTCGCAACATAACACCAGGTGGCAGCACAAACAGACACAGTAACATTTGAAACAACTTAAGTCAGTATTTCTATGAAATGGTTATTAATTTTATCATAATTTACTGCGACAACTATTCATAATATTTGTTTTGGATAAGTTATATCTTAATGAATTTTCTGATCATTTTGATATGAAACATCACATATCTAACATTATATTAAAATAACTTATATTTCATAGTTATATCACATCAAATATATATCTCATAGTCATATCACATCAAAGTAACTTCCATATTTTCATCTCACTATATTTTAAAAGATGTATGTGAAACTTTATAAACATTTATTTGTACGTTTATATGATATGACTTAATTCATTTCATGCGGCATTCCGTCTCTTTCTAAGATTGATGCTCATGACCAATGGTTGTCTGCAATAAAAATAGAAATAATTATTAGAGATGATCCAAGCATTAATATGTGTATGGTCCATAAGTATTTATTTATATTCTTAAAAACACAGAGGCTAAGTAAGATCTTTTGTGTTTTCAAAACATATATATCATTTCTATGTATATCTGAATTTATCTGTCTGAAAAATATAAGCAAAACAGAGGTTATTACACATTTTTGACTGACTAAAACAGTTACCTCCCAAGCTTAGCAAATACCCATGTAATAATAATATAGAATTAGACAATTTCCCAAATTTCTATATTTAATACATTCTGGGGCATGTATTTAAACAGAGAGAGAAAAAAATAAATGTTTATTTGCTGTCTGCTTACGTGAACTTCCAGAGTCACACCTTAGCATTTGTCTGTGTTTCCCAAGGCCTTTATTGCTCCACATGGGGTCAATCCATGAGGAGTTGTAAAAGTCTTTAAAACAGCATATTTCCTGTTTAGCCAGCAGTGCAGATGTGTATTTGATAATTAACACCCATGTGCATAAAAGTTGTTTCTCTATGATTTTGATCAGTTCCAAAAGGGTAATTCAGACATTTCGTCTCCATATATTTGCCTGTATCCTGAAACTATGTTATATTTTAGTTCCTTGTTAAATTATACAATTGCATAATTTAACATATTGAGTGTGTGAGATCTCCCAGAGATAATCCTTTGTTCTCCTTTCAGCCAAGAATGTCTCCTGTGCAATTGGAGTGGGGGAGATCTAATCCTTTGTCCTACAGACCATGTTCACATCCACAGATTTATTAAATAAAGTTAAATATATTTCTATATATTATTTAATAATATTTCAAATACCTTGACATAAATCCCCCTTTCCAATTCAAAAATATGTAGGACACATGTATTTGAATTGGATCAAAGTTAGTGGTATTTGGTGAGGATGTTGACCGTACACATCATGGACAGTCTTCTATGTAGATAGTCTGTCAATTTTGAACCTTCATGTTTATCAGTTAGGCATCTTTAAACTATAGTATGTCATTAGTTCATTTGGGGATATGACATTTCATTCTCCCTCTATGACTTGTAGTTGGGATCTGGGATGACACGCTCGCAATTGATTGATATGGACCCATTTATCTATGAAACTTTCATTTTTGGGGATCCGTATTTTATAGGCCACTGGAGATATTTTGTCAGTAATGACGAAAGGACCTTTCCATGAGGGAAGAAATTTCTTCTCCCTAACCTGATCTCTTCCAAAGTTATAAAGATAAACTTTATCATTTATTTCATATTCCTTTTTGGATGTTTTGAGATCATAATAGGTTTTAGTGGCAGTTGCGGCTCTTTCTAAATTCCTTTGAGCAAATGCAAAGGCATATTGCAGGTGCTTTCTTAAGTTTTCCACATATTGATGTGTATTGGCAGCGTCTATCAAATTTTGGTCTGATGTACGGTACAGCAGATGCTGAGGTAGAACCATTCTTCTACCAGTCATCAGCTCAAAAGGTGACATCTTGGTAGCACTACTTGGAGTTGCTCTTAATGCCATTAAGACTAGAGGTAGTTTTACATCCCAGTCTTTACCTGTTTCACTCACAAACTTTTTGAGGATTTTAACAATGGACTGGTTGTAACGCTCTACACCACCACTTGAGGCAGCTCTATAAGCAATATGGAGCTTTCTTTTAACCCCTAGTATTTTCCACATTTTCGTCATCACTTCGCTAGTGAAGTGGGTTCCCCGATCTGATTCGATTCTTTGGGGCAAACCAAATCTGGAAAATACATGGTTGATGAGCAACGCTGCACATGTTTCAGCACTATTGTTAGGTGCACTAATGCACTCTACCCATTTAGTGAACAGGCATGTCACTGTTAACATGTACTTGTTACCTCTTGATGACCTTGTTACCGGGCCAATGAAATCAATTTGTATATCTGACCATGGCATTACCATCCCCCTTTTCTGCAATGGTGCTCTACGCGTTGGTGCAGTGGGTTGGAACTGTGGACAGATTAAACACCCTTGACAGTAGGTTTGAACATCTTTCAACATGTGTGGCCAAAAAGCGTAATCACGCGATATTTCATACGTGAGTTTGGCACCACGATGACCAGATGTGGGAGCATCATGGGCATGTTGAAGCATTAGACCTCGGAACTTGGTGGGTACTACCCACTGCTGGATGCCAGTTTTGGAGGTTCTAATTAACAAACCATCCTGTAATTTGAATTGAGATTTAGATTTTATTAAGATTCTAAGATCTTCCTTGCCAATACAATCATCTTTTGAGATGGGGTTGCTTTCAGGATCTTCTATGTGTTTATAGAAGATGCCTACAATGGGGTCTTCTTTTTGACTAGTGATCAGGTCCTCACTAGGAGAATCCTGACTCCATTGTACCAAGTTAGGCTCACTCTGTTGTTTTGCCTGGTTTCTGGTAATGGCTTCTACCTGAATTGCACCCATTAAATGGTCAATATTAAGGAGTTCTCCAGTTATGGCTCCTTGTTTGGCTAATGAATCCGCAAGGTCATTGCCTTCCTTATCAGGATCTAAAACTCTGGAATGACCCCTGGTCTTTTTCCAGTGTATGGTTAAATCATTGGATACTACCAGATTATCAATCTCGCAGAACAACTTGCCATGCTTGACTGGTTTGTTATTGCTTTTCTGCATGCCATTTCTTTTCCAAGTTGGCAGGTATTCAACAAAACTGTCACGCACATAATTTGAGTCAGTTATGATCACAAATTCATGAATACCATGTTCAATAGCCATTCCAATGGTTTTGAAAACAGCAGTTAGTTCAGCAACTTGACTGGATCTTGGTCCAATGTTGAAACCTATAGATATATTTGGGAATCCATTTGCCCCCGTTATACCAATGCCAGCGACTAATCTGCGCTCATTATCAATAGTGGCATGGTAAGAACAACCATCAACATACACCCAAGGTAGTGTTTGACAATGGTCCTCATTGTATATTTTATATGGGGAAAGCAATTGTTCCTCCAGAAAATCATCTTCTGATAATTCTTCCCCAGGATCTCTAGCAGTACAGTCGTGGAGCTCAGCAAGCCCTTGTGCGACTGGATTCTTTTTATTCTGCTTGTAGCGGATTTCTAGTGGCCAGCCTTGTAAGGAAAGAGTCCACGCTGTTATGCGGCTATTAGACAAATTCCCATCTCTTATTCTCTCACTTTGCAAATAGAGCAAAGGTGGGCCGTTTCTACAATTATTTTCTCGCCCTGTATATAGCTGCGGAAATTTTGTAGAGCCCATACAGTAGATAAGAGGGCTTTTTCGCAATCGTTAAACTTTATTTCTACTGGGGATAGATTTTTGCTCGCATAAGCAATGGCTTTGTTCAAATTATCATGCTTTTGGTATAACACAGCACTCATGCTTACATCTGTGTACCCTGTTTCTAAGTAGAAAGGTTTACCACCTTCAGGGTACGCTAAGCAAGGTGCTTGAGTGAGTTTTCTCTTCAGCTCTCTGATGGCTGTCTCTTGAGACTCACTCCAGTGCCATTTCACCTCTTTCTTTAGAAGAAGTAGTAGTGGTTTAGCTAATTCCGCATAATTATCAATGAATTTGCGAGAATAATTTGTCATACCCAGGAATGATCTCAATTCCTTTAAGTTAGTTGGGTTTTTAGAATTCACTATTGCTTCCACCTTTTTCTTCTGGGGATTTAATCCGTCAGAGGTAACTTCATGTCCCAAGAAGTTTACACGAGTACGGCACCATTGAGCTTTTTGCAGGGATAATTTGACACCTGCCCTTTTAAGTTGGCTGAGGACGTGTTTAAGCTCCGCGATGTGTTTTTCAAAGTCTGTGCTTTTGATTAAAACATCATCAACATAAGATAAGGTCCCCCTTTCCAGTGCATCAGGCATAGCCTTATGCATGAATACAGCAAATTCATGTCCAGAATTTATGTATCCAAATGGAAGTCTCTGGAATGCATATTGGACCTTTTGGAAGGAGAATGCTAGCTTATATTGGTCCTCTTCATGTACCTTTATGGTCCAATATCCCTGTGCACAATCAATGGCAGTGAATATTTTGGATCCCTGCATTTGTGCTAGGCACTGGTCAATGTATGGTACAGGCCAGCCAGACATGTATACTCGTTTGTTTAGCTGTCTTAAGTCAGCACACAAACGCCATTGTCCATTGGGCTTAAGGACACCTAGAATAGGATTATTATAAGAGCTGTGCACCTGTCTGATAATACCTCTTTCTTCCAAATTCCTTATGATTTCTGCAAGAGAATCATATGAGGCTAAGGGAAGTCTGTATTGTTTGACAAATACAGGTGGCGCATTAGGATCTGTTTGTATTCTTGCAATGTGCAAGTCTGTGGTACCACAGTCATAAGAATCCTTAGCGAAAATATCCTTGTACTCCATCAGGAGATCTCGCAGCTGTTGGCGTTCATCATCGCTAGAACAGCCATTGGCTAAGGATATTTGCTCTTCGACTATTTGCTGAAATCCTGGAAAGATTTCCGGCTGTCCTATTTCATAGGCTTCTTCCAACCTAGAGGTGAGATCCCCTTGATTATAATTTATATTGCTCCCATGACTCTGGGGATTGGGGTAATCTTGCTGTTTGATTGGCTGATCAAACACTAGAGAGGCTTCTTCAATTTTACAGATGCCTTCCTCTGAGCTGAAGGGATAAATAGACTGAACATTAAATAGACCCTCTGGCATAGATGCAAAGGATTGTTCTATTAATTGTTCTTCAGTTAGGTATCCTTCAGGTATTAGCCCAATTACATTATTCTGGAATCCAAAAGTGTAATAACTTGATTCCAGTGCATATCCTATGGTAGTTCCCTTGGATAAGGTTATATCCTGTGGGGTCATGTTATGTACAATAATATGTATTGGAATAGTTCCAATATTCACCATAGGAGTGTAAGTCACTGTGACACCCAGATTTTGTATTCTATGGGAGAGGCAAATCAGTGTTTCAGAAGTTTTTAATTTCTGACCTCTCTTTACCTGTAAGGGTAAAAGAAATTTATCAGCCCCAGCAGGAATTATAACATCGCTAGATACCTGCATATTCACAGCATATGGCAATTGCTGGTTTGATTTCAGGGCTGCATTTTCATCCTGAAATACTTCAGGGTCCCCCTTTAACCTGCTCCAGAGGCAAGAATTAATCAAATCTATTTATATGGCATATCTATGTAAGATATCATTGCCAATGTATATTTGATTATGGGGAGTATTTAAAACTAAAAACAGGTGCTTCACTGACTTATTACCGATAGAGATAGATAATAAGCACTTAGCTGTGATGTTATAGCTTTCAGACCTGTCATCCAGGCCGTTGACACAGTGGTCTTGGGGAGAAAGATATTTAATCACTTTAGGTTCAGCTATTTGCGCTAATAAACCTTCGCTTATATAGCTAGCTTCCTGTTTTAAATTTATTTTAGCATACTTGGTTTTACCAAGGTCATGCACTTGTATAGGGATAAATAGATCCTCTTTAACTCTCTCAATCCCTGTGAGGTATTGAGCATGGTCTCCCCCTTTAGGGATTTTAGGATCCCCCTTGTGGAGTGATATGGTTAATATATCGCCATCTAGGGAGATATTCGCTATTTTTCTGGGCGAAATTTTAAAAGTATTACCATCAGAGCCACTAAAAGGAGTTTGATCATCTATTTGTAGAATAGTGATTTCAGGTACAGAGTTATTCCTGAAATGAATCTCCACAGCATCTGGTTTCTCTTCCACCACGTGACAGCTATGTCGGGTGCGAGATATACCAGATTTTTCATAATTGATAGGCCGTTTAACTTGTGACCAAATTACATTATTTATGCAATCAATTATGGTGCTTAATCGTTTCAGGAGATCACTACCAATAATTAAACGATCAGTTGGCAGATCCACTATAATGACAGGGTGTCTTATGACCCTGTTCCCCAATTTAAATTTTAACCAGGCAGTACCGTAAACTTTTAGGGAGTCACCCCCAACACCTATTAGAGAACCGTCAAATTCTTTTATTTTAGGTTTGTGGGGTGTTAGCTCATTTAGCTGTGTGTAGTACCTGTGGGATAAGATAGTTGCCTGTGACCCAGTGTCAATTAATCCCCTGATAGGGTTGGATACTGAATCTTGCAGCTCAACTAGTACATAATATCTTCCTGCAGTTTCTATCATTTCACACATAAAATTTGCATTCTTGTACATCTGTGGGCTTCGCCACGTTTTACCTGTATCCGCTGTGTCATTCGATGCAGAGGAAATTTCATACCTACCTGTTTCCCCTATGACAAGGTCAGCTGGGTTCTTGTGTACTGCATCTGTGGAAATAATGTTAAGAGAACACTGCAGAGGAAAAGTTTGGTTAATTTTTCCCAGCTGATGTCGCTCATTGTCACAGCTAATTTGTCCGTTTCCGGTCTGTGGGGAGATAACATGATTAGTATCATTGATATTTATTACTACATTTTGTATATCTCTCCCCTCCCCTTCAGGTGATACTGCAGTATTTATGACTGTGCCTGTGGTCCACTGCTGACCACTGGCTGTACCCCTAAAAAAGTATTGTTTGGTTGCTGAGCTGTAGATTTTTGACTCATATTAGCGATTTGTTCACTCAACAGATTTAATTGGGTAAACAGCATATCTACCTGATTGTACAAGTTACCTCTACCCCTGGGCCTATCTCTTGGTGCCCCATTGTACTGATTCCTGGACCATTGGGTTCCCTCAGAATCAGGGCCACTATTTCTATTCTGGCGTGGTTGCCCCTGGGGTTCAGCTTGTTCAGCATTAGTACTTTGGGGAGCATTATATACCTGGGGTGTCTGGTTACCCTGAGAATATCTTCGCCGTCTATTGTATCTACCCTTGCGCGGATACCAATTATTTGGTGAGTATTCTCTTTGTGAGTAATTATTCACCTAATTATGTCCCCCACTTTGGTTATAGTCTCCCTGCGCCTCAACCTGTGTAGGGGGAGGGGCAGAATTAAACCTCTGTGGAGATGGCCTGTTTTGACTGGCCACCTCTGCATAAGTCCTCTTGTTAGACTCCAAATTGAGGGGGCTAGGTGACACCCTAGTTTCTGTCACAATTTTGGGTTTTGACTCCTTTTTAACCCCCTGCTCACTGGACTGCTGAATAGAGTATAACTTCGTACTCTCTTTGATCAGCCATTCCAATGAGCAGTCCTCATCAAAATCTCTAGCTAAGTTGATTTTGATGGGTGTAGGCAATGCTTCAAAAAATAAATTTACAAATTCTGAGCCATCAAATCTGGGATTATCTTCAGCCATACTGTACGCATTTTTCAATACAGAAAGGAATTCGATTGGACTCTGATTCGCACGACACTTTAAACCATATACCGCTATTTTCGCGGCAGTTTTAGTGCGATATTGCCCGAATTCTTTTCTGCATTGTCGTTTTACCCCATTCCAGGAATGAATATTCATATCCTTTAGTGAATCAAAGAATTTGTGGTGCTTACTGTCAAATACCCAAGGCAGAAATTCAATTTTCAATTTCTCACTTGTAACATTCATTATAGCTAACGCATTTTCAAAAGCCTGTAAATGATCAATTACAGATGTTGTTCCCTTATTGGAGAATATAGGTACTGCGCGTTGTACGAAGGTGATTATTTTATGGGAATCATAGACTTTATCAGACTTATTTTGGGATTCTCTGTTAGAGTTTCCCTCCCCCGCATCAGCTGCGCTACAGCTGTCCTCTGGATTTACATCCTGAGGGGATTGTCTATTTGGGAAATCTATTTCTGACCCGTTAGGGGTCATTTGTCTATGTTGTTCTATATATTTTCGTACCTCGTCCCTGACGCGTTCGCTAAAGGAGTTAGCATTATCTGTATTATTCTCATTGCTAATATAGGGGTTTTCATTATGGCGATATGACCTTTTTAAATCGCTTAATTCTCTCTGGCTTTGCGCAAGCTGTTTATTTAAATCTTGTATCTGCGTGATTAAGTCCATATTGTGCTTATCTAAGGTGGCTAGGTTTTGGGCAAATTCATCCATTTTATTTTTGGCTGTTTTTAAACCCTCTTCGCGTCTGCGCGAGGAACGAATACTATTTTCTAGCTCCTGTATTTGCAATCGTTTGTCTGTGACACAAAACGACATTTCGTCAATTATGCATATTAAAAGGGGCCAAGATTTTAGTATTAGTTCTTCTCGCTTTTTGGGATCTTTGCATTGATTAATCATTAATAATTCCTGGAAGAATTCATTCTCTTCATTCCACATATTATTATTAACGGTAATATTTTTAGCCCTAGTTTCAAGCATATCCATAAAATCATTTAATTCACCCGCAATATTAAACTTCCCTTTAAGGTAACTTAAGATATCTTTCTTAAGGACCTGACCTTTAGTAATAGGTATGGTTATGGGACCAATTTCATTGCTATGTATAGAATTAAATGAGTCACTTCTGGCTACAGACATTATTGTATTGGTTTAGTATTTATTTAACTAAAACGCTAATACAATTTTTGCCAATAAAAAGAGAGAAGGAAAAATTTTATATTTCAAAAAAAAAATATTATTAATTTTGAAATATGAAAAATTAATAATCCGAAGTATGAAAAATTAATATTTTTTGATTAATTTTGAAATATGAAAAATTTATATTTTTATTAATTTTTCAAAATTAATCTTTAATAATATTTCAAGATATTAATGTCAATCTCGAAATCTGAAAATTAATATTTCAACTCTTCAAAGAAATTATATCTTCAAAATATTAATATCGAAATATGAGAAAAAAAAATTAATTTTTTTTTTTTTTTCTCTTTTATAATAATTTCTATTTACTTACAAATATATTATATCAATTATGATGGATATTATTAAATCTCAGAAAAGTGCCTCCAATTATTATGTCAGTATATTTATAAGAATCTTAGTAGTGCTATCCAAATAATAAATCAGTTTATGGCAGGGTTACAAACACAATATAAAAAAAAAAAAATAGAAACCCTAATTAACCATGCATCTACTAGACCATACAATTAATATAAATACCTGAATTCTTTTATTTAGTTAATATCCATGAACATATTGAACTATATTTGCAATAAAAGGAAACTAAATAAAAGTTTATATGCGTTAAAACCAACTCTTAAGATATGCTATCCTTCTTACAAAACCCAGAAAAATATACCTTCACAATTCAGCCTTTTATTTATTTAACACAATGGGACTAAAAACCTTTAACATCTAAGCAATACAATTCTAAACAGTGTTTATAAAACAATAGGATAATATATATATTCTGCTATTTAACTGCAATTTATCCTAATACAAAATTAACTGACAATATCAGAACTTGCATAGATGAGTTACTTGGTCAATCAGACGCAGATTTAAACAATATATGTATATAGGCTGTGAAATGCTAACTTGAGAAAAACACACTGCTTCTTTAAATCTATTAAATACAAATTAACTATGCATATAACTTATCTTACAAAACCTTGAATACGTTACCAAAGTAAAAAGCAGTCGATATCCGATATTCCTTGGTAGGAATTATTTTACCTCAGATCACCAATAAGTGTATATCGCAATCAATGAGAAGGGTAGATTAGCTTTGCTCAAGTAAAGTGGTATCTCACACCCAGCGGGAACCAGTTACAAGTTTTAGCTTCAGCAGAAAATCTGTCCCTTTCTCTCCATTGCATTCACTTTTTATTTGGTTTTTCCATCATTGGTAAATTGTGGGTGGCCCTGCGGGAGCTGACCTTCCCATTGGTTATCTGGGAGGTCTAAATCGGATTGGCCCTTGGAAATTTCATTTTTAACAGCCAGAGAGAACCTTCTGGCTGTAGTTCTCGCAACATAACACCAGGTGGCAGCACAAACAGACACAGCAACATTTGAAACAACTTAAGTCAGTATTTCTATGAAATGGTTATTAATTTTATCATAATTTACTGTGACAACTATTCATAATATTTGTTTTGGATAAGTTATATCTTAATGAATTTTCTGATCATTTTGATATGAAACATCACATATCTAACATTATATTAAAATAACTTATATTTCATAGTTATATCACATCAAATATATATCTCATAGTCATATCACATCAAAGTAACTTCCATATTTTCATCTCACTATATTTTAAAAGATGTATGTGAAACTTTATAAACATTTATTTGTACGTTTATATGATATGACTTAATTCATTTCATGCGGCATTCCGTCTCTTTCTAAGATTGATGCTCATGACCAATGGTTGTCTGCAATAAAAATAGAAATAATTATTAGAGATGATCCAAGCATTAATATGTGTATGGTCCATAAGTATTTATTTATATTCTTAAAAACACAGAGGCTAAGTAAGATCTTTTGTGTTTTCAAAACATATATATCATTTCTATGTATATCTGAATTTATCTGTCTGAAAAATATAAGCAAAACAGAGGTTATTACACATTTTTGACTGACTAAAACAGTTACCTCCCAAGCTTAGCAAATACCCATGTAATAATAATATAGAATTAGACAATTTCCCAAATTTCTATATTTAATACATTCTGGGGCATGTATTTAAACAGAGAGAGAAAAAAATAAATGTTTATTTGCTGTCTGCTTACGTGAACTTCCAGAGTCACACCTTAGCATTTGTCTGTGTTTCCCAAGGCCTTTATTGCTCCACATGGGGTCAATCCATGAGGAGTTGTAAAAGTCTTTAAAACAGCATATTTCCTGTTTAGCCAGCAGTGCAGATGTGTATTTGATAATTAACACCCATGTGCATAAAAGTTGTTTCTCTATGATTTTGATCAGTTCCAAAAGGGTAATTCAGACATTTCGTCTCCATATATTTGCCTGTATCCTGAAACTATGTTATATTTTAGTTCCTTGTTAAATTATACAATTGCATAATTTAACATATTGAGTGTGTGAGATCTCCCAGAGATAATCCTTTATTCTCCTTTCAGCCAAGAATGTCTCCTGTGCAATTGGAGTGGGGGAGATCTAATCCTTTGTCCTACAGACCATGTTCACATCCACAGATTTATTAAATAAAGTTAAATATATTTCTATATATTATTTAATAATATTTCAAATACCTTGACAGTACACAAAAATATAAAAAGAAAATAATAAAACAAACATTTTCTGATCCCCTCAAATGAAGGGAGGAAAAACATTATAACATACATCAAAAGAGAAAAATTCTCCTAACTGGCTAAGAACATATTAGCAATCAGAAATTTAAACTAGATGCTAACATAAAAGAGAGGCTATCGATGTCTAACTTCAGAGACTCATAAGCCAACTTGGTAACTTTTTAACATTAACAGCATTTTTAAGTAAAAAGTCTTATGACTAGCTGCTCAACACAATTGCAATGAAACTAACACACAAACCATATGTATATATGTGGCTCTTAGGTAGAATCTTCAAACAAATCTTCCAGAAAGGAAGAATAGGATGAGAGTGAGCCCAATCACCCCTTCTCAGACAGTATGGCCTGGCTGCTCGGTGCATTTCTTTGTGTCTTCCTTTGTTGTACCTGTTGCCATTCCTTCCTCTGTGGTAAGGGGACGCCTCCCGGCCCTGAGATCTGTCATTTCAAGGCAGTTTAGTTCTCTTCCATATCTGGAGTTGGGATATCTAGTTCTTTACAAACCTTAGCAATGTCACTTGGTGATGAACAGAGAAGACGTCTACCCTTCCGCAGGATTATTAACTGGAAAGGAAAACCCAAACGATATGGGATGTTCAACTTTATACAATAGTGTAGTTAGAGGCCTGAGTTCTCTTCTTTTAGTGAGGGTTCTTTGTGACAAATCTGCGGATAGATGACCTTGACCTCCCAAACTAAAGGTCTGCGTTTTCAAATTTGATGGGTTGTTGTTCCCTGGCAAGCTTCATGATATCTTCCTTGATTTGATAGTTTGTGATGCGAACAATAACATCTCTGGGGGGTTGTGAGTCAGCTGGCTTTGGGCAGAGGGCTCTGTGAGCCCTGTCAATATCTATTTTAATTGGTGCTTCAGTCTTTTTAAGTAAATTAAATAGATCTTGTAAGTACTGTTCCAGGTCAGGTGTAATAATGGTCTCAGGAACCCACCTAATTCTAATATTATGCCTTCTTGATCTATTTTCTGCATCGTTCATCTTCTCCTCTAGATCATGAATTGTGGTATTTTGTACATGGATGATGTTATGCAAGTCTACAATAGCTGAAGAGTGTGTATCCTGTGTGTTTTCTACAGCTTCCACTCTGTGACCTATATCCGCCATTTTTTTTTTCAGGTCACTAATCTCTTCCTTAATGCATTCTTTAACTTGAGAAATTAACGGCTAGATTACGAGTCTTGCGTTAGGGTTAAAAAGCAGCATTGAGAGCTCCCAATGCTGATTTTTAACGCCCGCTGGTATTACAAGTCTGGCAGGTACAGATGTACCGCTCAATTTTCTTCTGCGACTCGAGCATACCGCAAATCCCCTTACGTCAATTGCGTATCCTATCTTTTTAATGGGACTTGCCTAACGCCGGTATTACGAGTCTTGGAAGAAGTGAGCGGTAGACCCTCTCCTGGCAAGACTCCTACCGCATTTAAAAGTCAGTAGTTAAGAGTTTTATGGGCTAACGCCGTAACATAAAACTCTTAACTAAAGTGCTAAAAAGTACACTAACACCCATAAACTACCTATTAACCCCTAAACTGAGCCCCCCCCACCACGTCAGAAACACTTTAATAAATATATTAACCCCTAATCTGCCGACCGGACATCGCCGCCACTTTAATAAATATATTAACCCCTTAACTGCCGCACTCCCGCCTCGCAAACACTAGTTAAATTTTATTAACACCTAATCTGCCGTCCCTAACATCGCCGACACCTACCTACATTTATTAACCCCTAATCTGCCACCCCAACGTCGCTGCTACTATATTAAAGGTATTAACACCTAAACCTAAGTCTAAACCTAACCCTAACCCCCCTAACTTAAATATAATTTAAAATAATCTAAATAAAATTACTACAATTAAATAAATTAATCATATTTAAAACTAAATACTTACCTATAAAGTAAACCCTAAGCTAGCTACAATATAACTAATAGTTACATTTGTATCTATCTTAGGGTTTATATTTATTTTACAGGCAACTTTGTATTTATTTTAACTAGGTACAATAGTTATTAAATAGTTATTAACTATTTAATAACTTCCTAGTTAAAATAAGTACAAAAGTACCTGTAAAATAAACCCTAACCTAAATTACAATTACACCTAACACTACACTATAATTAAACTAATTACCTAAACTACCTACAATTAATTACAATTAAATTAAATAAACTAAATTACAGAAAAAAAAAAGAAATACAAGAATTTTAAACTAATTACACCTAATCTAATCCCCCTAATAGAATAAAAAAGCCCCCCAAAATAATAAAATTCTCTACCCTATACTAAATTACAAATAGCCCTTAAAAGGGCCTTTTGTGGGTCATTGCCCCAAAGTAATCAGCTCTTTCACCTGTAAAAAAATACAATACCCCCCAACATTAAAACCCACCACCCACACACCCAACCCTACTCTAAAACCCACCCAATCCCTCCTTAAAAAACCTAACACTACCCCCCTGAAGATCTCCCTACCTTGAGCCGTCTTCACCCAGCCGGGCACAAGTGGACATCCAGAGGGGCAGAAGTATTCATCCGATCCGGGCAGAAGAGGTCCTCCAAGCAGCAGATGTCTTCATCCAGGCGGCATCTTCTATCTTCATCCATCCGGAGCGGAGCGGGTCCATCTTCAATTCAGCCGACGCGGAGCCATCCTCTTCAAACAAAGTCCAAGCGAAGAATGAAGGTTCCTTTAAATGACGTCATCCAAGATGGCGTCCCTTGAATTCCGATTGGCTTATAGGATTCTATCAGCCAATCGGAATTAAGGTAGGAAAAATCCTATTGGCTGATCCGATCAGCCAATAGGATTGAGCTTGCATTCTATTGGCTGATTGGAACAGCCAATAGAATGCAAGCTCAATCCTATTGGCTGATCCAATCAGCCAATAGGATTGAACTTCAATCCTATTGGCTGATTGGATGAGCCAATAGGATTTTTCCTACCTGAATTCCGATTGTCTGATAGAATCCTATCAGCCAATCGGAATTCAAGGGACGCCATCTTGGATGACATCATTTAAAGGAACCTTCATTCTTTGCTTGGACTTCGTTTGAAGAGGATGGCTCTGCGTCGACTGGATTGAAGATGGACCCGCTCCGGATGGATGAAGATAGAAGATGCCGCCTGAATGAAGACTTCTGCTGCTTGGAGGACCTCTTCTGCCCGGATCGGATGAAGACTTCTGCCCCTCTGGAGGTCCACTTGTGCCCGGCTGGGTGAAGACGGCTCAAGGTAGGGAGATCTTCAGGGGGGTAGTGTTAGGTTTTTTTAAGGGGGATTGGGTGTGTTTTAGAGTAGGGTTGGGTGTGTGGGTGGTGGGTTTTAATGTTGGGGGGTATTGTCTTTTATTTTACAGGTGAAAGAGCTGATTACTTTGGGACAATGCCCCGCAAAAGGCCCTTTTAAGGGCTATTTGTAATTTAGTATAGGGTAGGGCTTTTTATTATTTTGGGGGGATTTTTTATTTTATCAGGGGGATTAGATTAGGTGTAATTAGTTTAAAATTCTTGTAATTCTTTTTTTTTCTGTAATTTAGTGTTTTGTTTTTTTCGTAATTTAGTTTATTTAATTGTAATTAATTGTAGGTAGTTTAGGTAATTAGTTTAATTATAGTGTAGTGTTAGGTGTAATTGTAATTTAGGTTAGGGTTTATTTTACAGGTACTTTTGTACTTATTTTAACTAGGAAGTTATTAAATAGTTAATAACTATTTAATAACTATTGTACCTAGTTAAAATAAATACAAAGTTGCCTGTAAAATAAATATAAATTCTAAGATAGATACAATGTAACTATTAGTTATATTGTAGCTAGCTTAGGGTTTATTTTATAGGTAAGTATTTAGTTTTAAATAGGAATAATTTATTTAATTTTAGTAAATTTATTTAATTTAATTAAAATTATATTTAAGTTAGGGGGTGTTAGGGTTAGCGTTAGACGTAGGTTTAGGGGTTATTAAATTTATAATAGTGGCGGCGACGTTGGCGGCGGCAGATTAGGGGTTAATAAATGTAATATAGTTGTGGTGATGTTGGGGGGGCAGATTATTGGTTAATAAATATAATGTAGGTGTCGGCGATGTTGAGGGCAGTAGATTATGGGTTCATAAGTATAATGTAGGTGGCGGAGGTGTCCGGAGCAGCAGATTAGGGGTTAATAATATAATGTAGGTGTCAGCGATAGCGGGGGCAGCAGATTAGAAGTTAATAAGTGTAATATTAGGGGTGTTTAAACTCGGGGTTCATGTTAGGGTGTTAGGTGCAGACATAAAATTCATTTCCCCATAGGAAACAATGGGGCTGCGTTAGGAGCTTAATGCTGCTTTTTTTTAGCCAGCTCAGCCCCATTGTTTTCTATGGGGAAATCGTGCACGAGCATGTTTTTCCAGCTTACCGCTACCGTAAGCAGCGCTAATATTGAGGTGAGATGTGGAGCTAAATTTTGCTCTACGCTCACCTTTTTGCGGCTAACGCCAGGTTTAAAAAAACCTGTAATGCCAGCATTGTCTTAAGGGAGCGGTGGGGAAAAAAGGCTTGTTAGCAACACAAGCCTTACCGACAAAAACTCGTAATCTAGGCGTAAGTTAGTGAAGTCCTTTTTTTGATGGCAATGATTCAAATAGGGCTTTAGGGACAGTGATGGTGTCTCCCATAGTTTCTGCATCAGATTCAGAGGATGAAGAGGCCTCAGCAAAATCCTGTTCCTCTGCAACATTTATAGCTACTGATTTAGCTTCTTGTGTTTTAAAGAAATTATTCACAGATGGTGTTTTGTGGCTTTTCTGTTTAGGGCCATTACCCCTTTTAGTCTTTTTTTTAGGAGACATGCCTGGGCCTAAATTAATAGTGAAGATTCAGAATCTCCAGTGCGCAGTATTTGTATACTACGTTAGTTTTCTAGGCCGCAGCTCAGCCCTGATTATCGACAAAGTCCTGTGTAATTAAAGCATATTCTATTCTAATATCATGTGGCCAAACTTAAAGTCTGTACCCTCTCCACTCCTCTCTGTATCAGAAGAAATTGTGTGATGGCGTATGTCTATAAAGAGGTTGGGCTGTTATAATGCTGCTACCGGGGTCATGAGATCTAGTTCTCTCAGTCCATGTGGCAAGATGAGGCTTTTCAGAAAAGTATGTTGCTTAACACAAATATAATAACTTGAGACCCTCCAAACATGAGGACTAAATGTGTTTCATCCTGCTTGTTGAATTGCCTTGTTTAGCCATGTGTGTGACGATTATGCAGGTTATGGCCTACATCTGTATACTGGCCCTTTATGATAAATTGCGTCTGCATAGCAACTCGGCTATTATCCACCTCACCTAATCCTACGGCTCTGTTTTCAGCACTACGGATCCCTATGTGGGGTAAATGTGCTGCTATCTGTGATTTAATATATTTAATAATCACTTTTGTATTTTCTTTCTTTTATATATTATGTTTTAAATGTATACTATAAAAAATGTCTTTGCGTGAGTTTGCTGACAATACATTTTTCTTTTTTTTACCCTTTTTGCTTTTTCACTTGACCATAGTGAAATTGATCAAGTTCCTTTTGCAAATTTAGTGAGCCTTATATAAGTGCAAATCTTATATGCTGTAAAAAAGTATATCTGGTGCAAGGATTGTAAGATAAAGAAGGTTGGTTGAACATCATAGACACAAACCAAATCAAATTATGACAAACATATTTTATTAATATAGAGAACAAGGGTGAGCAGAGTTTTCTGATGGAAATGAAATCTCTACTGTAGCATCAGTGGCTGTCAGATTTTGTTTCACTGCTGCTTGAGAACCCTTCCTCCATTCGGACCATAGGGTCCTTTTGCCTTTCATCTTCAGGTGGTTGGGATGGTCTAATTAATTTATAATATCGACCCCTGAAGAGAAAATGTCAGTTTGTTAGTACATGGTCACTTATGGGTAACTTGCTAAGATAAAAATGCTTAGGTATAGGTTATATTTTGCTCAGGGGCCTACGGTTCTAGTTATGCTGCTAACAATATCAGGAAATACTTGTTTTGTTGAATACTGTTTAGAGCAGTGATGGCTAACATTGGCACCCCAGATGTTTTGAAACTACACTTCCCATGATGCTTAGGTACTCTGCAGTTTAGTTGAGCCTCAAAGGAAATGCTCCCAAAACATCAAGGGTGCTAAGGTTTAGCCATCACTGGTTTAGAGCTTCCAGCTTTAGTAAAACCTGTTTTAGCTAATTTCCTCTTCTCACTGTATTAACAAGTGCATTGTAGAGTAGTAATACAAATCTTATAAATGTATACTGGATGTTGTTAATGATAAGAAACACTGTAATGCAAATACTCTGATAGCAATTATTGGTATCATTAAGTTGAAGATTTCAAATAATACTTTGAGCTGTTTGTTTTCATTGTTTTTTTTTTTAGTTCATAAAGAAACTTACTGAAAATGTAATCCGGCCAAACATCCGCTTATCAACAAACAAAGTACAACTCCTCCAGCGATCAGTATGATGGTCATCATTCCACTGGCTTTTAGACGCTGGTAAATACGGATCAGTGAAACTACATCTGGATCTGAAATAAAAATGATAGATAAATTAAACGTTAATTATTATTTTGTTCTTCTGTTATTTCTATGAAAAAGCACAGTTATATAAATGGAAGCAACAGTTATATAGATGGAAGATGGCTATTGGCTGCCATAAAATATTACTAAATATAAAGGTGACTTGAACCATAAATGGGAAACTGTACACACAAATGAAAAAACAGCATTTAAATATGTAGTATCTGTCTTGTAAAACAGTAAATTAAAAGCTAATTAGATTTAAACTGAAATTTAAACAGCAGTATCAGTAGTGTGGATCCTACTAGTACTTGTTGTATGATAGATACTTCCTGCTAATACCCATTGGATCATAGGCACTTCCTACTAATACCTATTGGATGATAGATACTTCCTGCTAATACCCATCGGATGATAGGCACTACCTACTAATACCCATTGGATGATAGATACTTCCTGCTAATACCCATTGGATGATAGATACTTCCTGCTAATACCCATTGGATGATAGATACTTCCTGCTAATACCCATTGGATGATAGGCACTTCCTACTAAGGCTTATTGGTCAATAGGAGTGAATGCTTATGGCACCTATCAGTATTTAAGCATTAGAAGGAAGAACTCCTTTGTTACTGCTGTGGTAATTTGATTTTAATTTTAAATAGCTTTAAATCACATTTTTCAGGGGGAAAAACGAAATTTAAAAACTGTTATTTCATATAATTTAATTTATTATTATTTCCTATAAATGTACAGTGTAAATCTATTCCTATGATCCCCTCAGTTTATATTAGAAAATTGCTATATTTGTATTTTTTTTATCAAAAATAAAAGTAGAAGTAGACTTTCTAGATCTTACCTTCGTTAAAGACTTTGAGACTGATTGCTGGTGAGTTGACATAAGGTGCCCCATTAACATTCAGGTACACTTTATACGTGCCCGAATCTTTGGTGCTGGTAGGGTTGATAGCCAGTGAGCAGTTTCCACCAGGGAGAAGTGATACAAATGCCCCAGCTCTTGCATTAGAGGTATCCAGCTGCTCAGATATGTTGTCAAATAACTTTAGAATAGGTCTATAGGTGTCATTCCCCTCAGGAGTAAACACCCACTCAAGAATCAGATGTCTCAGCTTCTGAAATGGGTTGTCCGTGTAGAAGGTACAAGGGATGATTACAGGGGACCCAACATAGACCTCAATCTCAGTCACTGGCAGGATAACAGTTTGTATCTTCAGTGCTAGAAGAAGGAAAAATGCCATTACTCCTTATGTTAAAGCTTATAAATATTTCTCAGAAATATCTTCCCCTTGATAATAAGATTAAGAAATGTATAAGAATAAAATATGGGTTTCTCTTTCTTTCATGCATACAGTGTGTGACATGCGAGTGTGTATCTGTATATGCAATATGTGTGTATCATAATAGCTAATGCATAGTTTCATAAAAATGCCTCAGGGTTTCTACTCTCTAAAACATTTACATTATTCATTTACTCAGACATCAATCCCCTGTTCATTATTTGTCTATTAAAACGATTGTGTGTATATGTGTGCGTATATGTGTGTGTATATGTGTGTGTATGTGTGCGTGTGTGTATGTGTGTGTATGTGTGCGTGTGTGTGTATGTGTGTATATGTGTGCGTATATGTGTGTGTATGTGTGCGTGTGTGTGTATGTGTGTGTTTGTAAGTGTGTGTATATGTGTGCGTATATGTGTGTACATGTGTGTGTGTACGTGTGTGTATATGTGTGTGTATGTGTGTGTACGTGTGTGTATATGTGTGTGTATGTGTGTGTATATGTGTGTGTATGTGTGCGTGTGTGTGTATATTTGTGTGTATGTGTGTGTGTACGTGTGTGTATATGTGTGTGTATGTGTGCGTGTGTGTGTATGTGTGTGTTTGTATGTGTGTATATGTGTGCGTATATGTGTGTATATGTGTGTGTGTACGTGTGTGTATATGTGTGTGTATGTGTGTGTGTACGTGTGTGTATATGTGTGTGTATGTGTGTGTATATGTGTGTGTATGTGTGCGTGTGTGTGTATGTGTGTGTTTGTAATTGTGTGTATATGTGTGCGTATATGTGTGTATATGTGTGTGTACGTGTGTGTATATGTGTGTGTATGTGTGTGTGTATGTGTGTATGTGTGTGTATATGTGTGTGTATGTGTGCGTGTGTGTGTATATGTGTGTGTATGTGTGTGTGTACGTGTGTGTATATGTGTGTGTGTGTACGTGTGTGTATATGTGTGTGTATGTGTGCGTGTGTGTGTATGTGTGTGTTTGTATGTGTGTGTATATGTGTGCGCATATGTGTGTATATGTGTGTGTGTACGTGTGTGTATATGTGTGTGTATGTGTGTGTGTACGTGTGTGTATATGTGTGTGTATGTGTGTGTATATGTGTGTGTATGTGTGCGTGTGTGTGTATGTGTGTGTATGTAATTGTGTGTATATGTGTGCGTATATGTGTGTATATGTGTGTGTACGTGTGTGTACGTGTGTGTGTATGTGTGTGTACCTGTGTGTGTGTGTATGTGTGTGTATATGTGTGTGTGGGGTGTGTGTATGTACAAATACATATATACAGCATTTTTTTTAATTTCTCAATTCTCAATGCTAAACTGTAAATAAAAGTTTGAAAAACATACAGCCTTACAAAATCTTTGCTACAGTGATGTGAAATAGATGTAAACACATTTTCATACACAAAAAACAAAGTGCTACATTTACATACATATACTGTATAATGAACCTTAGGTAGAAATACATACAGTTCCCAAATATACAATTAAACTTAAAGTTAAAGCTCAACCTCAAAAGCTCAAAACCCTTAAATAGTTTGGTTTCCTGTGTTTTCTTGGCGAAATTGCACACAAACCTGTATAGACAGCAAGCTTTCTTATGATATCATGTAAATAAAGATAATTAATAAAAAAAGCTATGTCTAAAATGTCATAAATTTAAATTTACTACATTGGTTATAAGTGGCTATGCCCTTTTAGTTACCTGATGTGATGTTCATAAACAGGAGACAGAATAGGATAATCTTCATCATTGCGAACCTGGCGCTAATATTATCCAGCTGAATAATGTTTAAGTTTGACTCACAAACTACAAAGAGACGTCTTCGTTCAAGAGAAGAAGAGTAAAATGATTGTTTATGAAATGTTACTGTATTTATAACAATGCATTACAATGGGATGTCATCATAAAGTGCAGTCAGTGGAATGTCATAGTGTGATGTCATAGTGTGTGTTGAACTTAACTTATGTTTT
Organism: Bombina bombina; assembly: GCF_027579735.1. Classification (NCBI taxonomy): domain Eukaryota; kingdom Metazoa; phylum Chordata; class Amphibia; order Anura; family Bombinatoridae; genus Bombina; species Bombina bombina. The sequence goes on from NC_069501.1 coordinate 847,188,804, forward strand.
CAATTCTCATTATCATCTGGATGATGCCCAGTCTGATTTTGCCTGAAAGTCCTGTCTTCTGTGCGTTCTTAAATAAACGTATATATTCCATCATATTCAAGTCTGTCTTGATTATTTTCTCCAACCCATGTTTTCTACACTGCTTGTAGTTATCTCATTTGTAAGTATTGGGCAGGTTTCCTCCTACTATTGTCCACCTTTCTGGACATAACTGAGAGTAGGAAGACAGATTGGTATGTGGTCATATTTATATCTTTACATATAAGAATGGTCTGTTCGGTCCCTTTTTTCTGGGGAGTGGTCTCACTCATGAGCAATGTCCAGTTCTAGGAGCCAAGATATAGAAATTAAATTTTTAAATTTTTTTTGTTATTCTTTTTTTTCAATGTTTAGGATGATTATCACCTTCCATCGATGGCACTTGTCATTATGATCCAAAGAATACACTCCATGCACCATATTATTATGATTATTATTGCAGTTTAAAGAAAAAAGAAAAGAAAGATCTCAAAATGCCCAAAGCAGATACAATTTAAGGCAATAATATCTTCAAAATTTAGAGTTGCCTTCCTCTAAGCCAGCCTTTCTAAATGCCCTAGTCAAAAAGGATGATATTTCTGGAGTTATGCTGAAGTAATCAATGACTCCAGGCTAACTATCAGATACCATCTTGAAGTATGGCCACAGGCCATAATATTTATATCAGATGACTTTAGAGGCATCTACTGGCTGTTCGTGCTTATGAAGTAATCAGTAAGGTAATGTTGGTAATCACTCTGAAGCCATCACCCAGATTATTTTAACCTTAGCTGATCACTTTACAAGCCTGATGTTGTCCGATTATGTGAAAATTACTTCTAAAGTAGTTTGATGACCATCAAATGACTCCTGGATGGTCTCTAAAATAATCCTGTTTGTCTTCGGTGGTATCAGGAAGTATGAAGTGTAAAAAAGTTAGACAACTAGAAGGATGTATGAAATGCCCATTGTCAAAATGTCCTCAGTAGCCACATCCCATTGTAAAGGGGCTTTAAGCAGCCAATCAGGATGCTAGTCCCAGGTCTTGCAAGGGAGTGTACATTTGTCAAAACAATGTAATTTTTATTAACTTTATGATACTGGCTAGCCTTATTGTCTGAGGACTAAAGCTGACTAAAGCACATACTGGCTCTTCCAAAAAAGGCAAATGGTGGGTGGCGTTTGGCTATTTGCAGTAAACGGCATGTTCATTTGTTTTAAAAACATTAAAACTTGGCTAGTATGTTATTCTATAGCAAGACAACATAAATGTCTTTTAATTGCAAGGTGTTTACTGTCTCTTTAAGTAGTGTACACATGACATGAGAACTGTAAGGCAGCAGTGTTTGTGCCAATGCATAACTTTGGGGTCAACCACAATCTATAGCTTAAATGAACACTCAATTAAAAAATGTTTTAACAATATTTACACTTTTTGAGTCACCAGCTCCTACTGAGCATGTGCAAACATTTACAGAATATATGTATATGCATTTGTGAATGGCTGATGGATGTCATTTGATACAGGGGGAGTGGAAATAGACATAACTTTGAAATCTACTACTCATTTGAAGTTCAGACTAAAGCACTGATATTCAAAACATTGACAGATGACAGGGGCGTGTCCGGACCAGCATCTAAGATGGCCACTTTTATGAGAGCTCTACACTTAAGGGTTACAATCCGTTAAAAAATCTAACTTATCCCACACCATCCAATGTCGGTTAATACCGTATATTACTAGGTTCATTTTTCTGCATCGAAAGACACCTATATTGTATTTTTGGGAGCTTCTGAGCCGGACGGCTAGTCCTCTCCATGCATTGCCGCAGGCTGCTTTCTAACTCCTTTCCAGGCAAATAAGCTCACAGAGATCATACTATCATCTCCAGACACGTTATCTACCACAACTATGGAGGACTTTGACAATGCAGTATTGGCCCTCTTAACAGCCCTTGAAACAAAGATGGCGCATCAATTTCATAGCCTCCACACTATGCTACGCTCTGAACAAGAGGATAGACCTACTCCAAACATGGCAGAATCAAAGAAGTTTGCTGAAAGTTCTGCACAACTTAAGAATAGTGCCCCTACTCATGACCTGATAAAATTGCAAAACTCTCCTGTTGGCTCTCCTTTACCTGACCCGGAGGATGGGGCCGTCCTTAGGGGAGGAAAGTAGATTGCTGATTACTGAAAAGCACTCTTCTGACGGCGCCATGGAAAAGCAGGTCCCAGCCCGTAATTACAGCAAAGGCCACTGCCGAGACCCCTCAATATCCTATGGTATCCACTCGGGCTGGCTAGATAGTATTGGCAGCGGATGGATTAGCGAGGAACAGGGCAAGTTTCTTTCTCTCAAAACTACCCGACAGCATGCTCCGCCTAAATCGCACCTGAGACCAGCACAAGTATCGGACACTGAAATTTTGTTTCCATCTACTGCTTGTGCAGTCTATCCACGGCTCAAGGGGCTTAGGATCTCCCTGTTCACTGTGTCTTGTCAAGAGACAGATCCCTATCAACACAAGCCTCCCATCTGCTCCAGAAGAGGAGTCGGCTAGCGGTACTTTCAGTCAAGTGCATATCTCAGCGGACTGTTTAGATCTGAGACCATACATTGGGACCTACATTTAAGCTTTATATTTAATACTCTGTTTTTTTTTTTTGTTTATTTGTTTTTTAAGGACACTTACATTAAAGATCCGATACGGAAGAAGGTAGTATGTGGGACATTGACAGCGTCCTAATAAGTCCCCTACTTGTTCACACTGTTCCTGTTCTTATATCAAATAGCAGAGTACCTTGCTGGTAGTAAAGGTTAGGTTTAAGCTTTTAGGGGATCAGTTTTACCCTATTGATTTTCATATTGTTACTGTTTCTATATCAGTTGTAATAGCACCTTTTCTGGTGTTAGCCGCTACGCTAAAGCTATTAGGGGTTTAGTAGTACCTTACTGAATCTTATACTGCTGCTGTTTGCATATTAGGAGGACCTTGCTGGTGACAAATGGTACACTAAAGTTATTAGGGATTTAGTCCTACCTGGTTGATTGTTATACTGTTACTGTTCTTATACTAGTTAGAAGAGCACCTTATTGAAGGAAACTACTATGCTAAAGTTATTAGGGGTTTAGTCGCACCTTCTTAATCTCCATGCTGCTGCTGTTCTTTGTTTAGTTAGATAAGTACCTTTCTTTTGTCACATCCTATGCTACAGTTATCAGGAGTGAAGTTGTAGACATGACTTAGCTGTAAACCTAGCCTGAACTTGGCATATTATCTAAGTTCCTCATACATCTTTTTACATATAGGCATAATTCACCCTAATAATATTTTCCACTGCTCATTTAGATTTTACAGACCCCATATTACAGCTCCAACGACAAGAGTGAATAGTGAATATCCTAGAACACCTGTATTTTATACGGTCTCTAAAGTACATCAAATCCTACAAAATCCACCAGGGCACCCTATCATGTCTAATGTAGAATCAGCATTCACTAACATAGCCAAATTCTTAGATAGGGTATTAAAACCTTATGTTAAAAGTAGGGTTGCACCAATACCGATACTAGTATCGGTATCTGTACCGATACCAAGTACTTGCATGAGTACTTGTACTCGTGCAAATGCACCGATACTTAAACCGATACCTCCACTTACTACCCATATGCTATCTTGTGGTGTTTTTTTCAAACTGCATGTTCCAATTTAATCTAAAGCTGGAGTGGAGACTAAACTAAAAATTGTTTACTACTGTTCTGCCAATACAAATTGCTCTTATTTGTATTATTGTAGGAGAGATCACTGTACTGCGTTCAGACAAACCCCTGAAGTACTGGGCAGTTAATAAACTGAGATTTCCAGCTCTGGCTAAAATGGCCCAAAAATATCTTTCTGCCCCATGCAGTAGTGTGGAAAGTTGAACCTCCTTACTGATAGCAAAAACAGACTTATAGCTGAACATGCAGAGATTCTTCTGTTCTGTTCCTTAAAAAGAACTTGCCACTAACTTTTGAAAAATTATTCTAATTGCTAGATTGCCTTTTATACTGCTAGTTCTCATCTTGCACAATTATGTTCAAAACATACTGTACTCTGAGGAACATCTTAGCTTATATAATTGCAGGAAGAGTACTCATAGGAAAAATTAAGTTAATCCCAATGAACACTCATCCTGCAATTATAGGACTAGATTTAGATTACATTTGATTGGTGAGCTTTATCAATCCTCTGTTCACATTTCCAACTCCATAGACTTTAATGGAGTAGGACGTGTAATGAGAGCATAGATAAAGCTTACCAGTCAAAAGTAATCTAGCCCATAGTGTTGTTCACCATGATTAAACAGTATTCTGTTCTATTTTTTACTGTATGGCACTTTTGGTTGGTTTTGATTTTATATTTGTTATTTATTGTTGTTGTTAATATATTTTATTATAATATTTTTATTTCTAAACATGTTCTGTGAACTTTGTGACAAATAAAACCCGTTTTATTATTTCATAATGTCTTTTGAGCTACAGTCCTTCATAATTATAAAGAAGGAATCTTAAAAAATTAGTCTGTATTGTGCTTGGTAAACTGTCACATGACATAAAAAAAAAGTATCGGTAATTGGTATCGGCGAGTACTTGAAACAAGTATCGGTACTTGTACTCGGTCTTAAAAAAATGGTATCGGTGCAACCCTAGTTAAAATATAACCTCTTTCATTAAAGACACTGGTGATTTTAGCCAAAAGCTTTCTACATTGCCATTTGATAATACAAAATGTGTACTGTGATGGATACCCCGGCTACCCTGACTGGGTAACTCCGCAAAATGGGTCCTGCTTCCTCCCTGCTGACTGCAGCTATGTAGCTGGCAAGTGACCATCAGCCTGTAGCCACCCCTGATGCCCAACAGCACCAGTATTCAGGGTCCCACCCTGTGGCAGACTCCAGCTACCCAGACTAGGTAGCTCTGCCAGAGGGTCCTTCCTCTGGCAGGAAAAAGGTTGCTATGTAGCCCAGGAAAATGATTTTAGCAGGTGCCCACCCAAATAACTAGACATACTAGCATTGAGGTGAAACAGGAACAGATTTTATTGGGAAACACACACTCTTTTTATACACACAGCTCATCTTGATAAGACACTGGACAATCCCACAATTTTCCTGCCATTCCTGCCCCTCCAGACTGACCGGCGCCTCCATAGCAGCCCCAGTCCCACAGACTCCCAGGACCCAGGGGTGGCGGTTTCGGAGTGATCCCAGGGGAGCGGCGGCACTTCTAGGGTGTCGTGTGGCACCAACTGCATGACCTTATATCCTCCTTGCCAAATGTAATGCCTGCCCCCGGTGAGAAATCCTCCTGGACGGACAAAGGGTAGAGATCATGCCCAGCTACTGAGGGGAGAGATGGGCTGTCTCTCCTCCTGGGAAGGGGATCTGCCGCTGGGGAGAGAGGCCGGCTACCTCCGCTCCCTGTGAAACTGTGCTGCCAATGGGGAGGGAGACCGGCTGTCTCAGCTCCCTGGAAGGGGTGCTGCTGTTGGGTAAGGAGACCGGCTGTCTCTGCTCCCTGGAAGGGGTGCTGCTGCTGGGGATGGAGACCGACTGTCTCCACTCCCTGGAAGGGGTGGTACTGCTGGGGAGGGAGACCAGCTGTCTCCTCTCTCTGTAAGGGGTTCTGCCGCTGGGGAGAGAGACCAACTGTCTTCTCTCCCAGAAAGGCATTCTGCCGCTGGGGAGAGAGACCTCCTGTCTCCTCTCCCTGCAAGGGGTTCTGCCGCTGGGGAGAGAGACCTCCTGTCTCCTCTCCCTGTAAGGGGTTCTGCAGCTGGGGAGAGAGACCTCCTGTCTCCTCTCCCTGCAAGGGGTTCTGCAGATGGGGAGAGAGACCAACCATCTCCTCTCCGAGGAAGGGGTTCTGCCACTGGGGAGAGATATCAATATTCATTTCTTCCTGCAAGGGGATCTGTGTAAAAGGAGGGAGAACGACTACCTCTCCTCCCAGGGGATGGATCTGCTGCTGGAGAGAGAGACCGACTGTCTCCTCTCCCTGCTCCTGGCTCTGCCACTGGGGAGAGAGACAGACTGTCTCCTCTCCCAGGAAGGGGTTCTGTGTAAGGGGAGGGAGGACGACTACCTCCGCTCCCAGGGGATGGCTCTGCCACTGGGGAGAGAGACCAACTGTCCCCTCTCCCTGCTCCTGGCTCTGCCGTTGGGGAGAGAGACCGACTGTCTCTTCTCTCAGGAAGGGGTTCTGCTTACGGGGAGGGAGGATGACCTCTGCTCCCAGGGGATGGCTCTATTGCTGGGGAGAGAAACCAACTGTCTCCTCTCCCTGCTCCTGGTTCTGCCGCTGGGAGGGAGACCGACTGTCTCCTCTCCCTGGAAGGGGTTATGTGGGTGGGGAGAGAGGTCGGCGACCTCCGTTCCCTGGTTTCCTGGAGCTGTTGCAGGTGCTGGGCAGAAGCCGGTGGCTTTTTGCCCTGTTGCCAGCGCTTCTGCTGGAGTGGCTCCCTGGTCCAAGACCATAAGATTGGAGCCAAACTGCTGATAGGGATCCAGCAGCCCTGGGTCCCTCTTTCTTTGTTGCCACTCCTCCACGGTCGAGCTACATTAATCCCAGAGGGGTGCACCCCAGATGTAATATACCTTTAAATCTTGCATACCTTTTGGAGAACTCTCCACCCATTACTGATTCACAGGTATTTATTGCCGCCTCCCTCTTACTAGTATTGCCTGATTATTGAAGAAAGTTTATCTCTCTAAGTATTGCTCTGTGTTTTTGGGTTAAACTAACTTTTATTAGTAGGACCTATTTTCAGCTCTAACTTCTTCACATTGTGAATTATACTCGCTACCAGAGACTTAAATACCATCAGGATTGCATTTGCAAACTTTCTGTGTCTTTCTGATCATCACTGTTCACCTGCAGACTCATCGCATAACAGCTCATCAAGACAAGGGGCGGACTGAGACCAACCAGGGCCCCGGGCAAAAGTGTGGCAGGGCCCCCCACCCACCTACCTCATCTGCCCCTCCCCCACCCTAATGCCCCTCCCACCTATTGTGCTCCTCCCACCTCATAGGCCCACAACATAATGCCCCTCCCACCTCCTGTGCTCCTCCCATCTCATATGCCCATCCCCTACCATGTTTTTAATTGCAATATAAAGAGACATTTTTTTACCTTAAATATTTTATGAATTAACAAGTGCTGCATTGTGCTAAAAAAAATATTTTTATTTTTTTTAAATCATACACAGAATTATAAAGTGCAATTTGAGTCATACAAAGAATTGTAAACAAAGTGCTTTGCGAATCATACACACAATTATAAACAAAGTGCAATGCAAGTCATAAACAAAGTGCAATGCAAGTCATAAACAAAGTAACAACACTGCTAGTCAAACAGAATTATAACTTATAAAAACAAATAGCACACAACATTTTTAATAGAATATTTTAAATAGAAAAATCAAGTTCAAATAAATATAACTGGTGGCATTTACTTAGTTAAGTGTACTTTTAACTTAAGCTAAAATTGCTGAAATGTAAAGATTAATATGTAAAACTTTTCCAATGATGTTATTTTACGGTTGAACCCCAAAAACAAAAAACACAACATGTCTGAAATTTAAAAGATAAGCAAAGAGCGAAGCTCAGCAGACGTTTTTCCAAAGCGACCTATGAGTTTCTCTTTGTCAGACTTTACTCTCAGTGCAATATCTTTTTTGATTGCTATCAGCATCAGTGTTTCCAAATTTTGCTGAGTGAGTGATAATCTAAGCCTGGACTTTAAATTTTTTAACTTTGAGAAGCATCTTTCACAGGTGCATTGTGTAGTGCTCAGAGTAATCAAATACTTGTATGCCAAGTAAAGATTCTCATAAGTTGATGAATACAGTCTGTACTGAAAGATCAATTTAAATGCACAAGATGTGCAATTTTTGCAAGTAAGCTTCTTGAGAGATGCCTTACAGGTTGTTGATGACTCAGTGTCAGGGGTGTCCAACTCTTCTTCTAGGTCTGACTCTGAATCACTCACTTCATCACTGTCATCTAACAGTCCTCTTCTGATGTTTTTGTAGCTAGATGCAAATGATTTTAATTCTTTGTGAAGAGCAAGGCAATCTATTTCAGGAACTGCAGCAGAAATCAAGTTCAGTTGTATTTTATCAGGGGTAGCAAGTATTTCCTCAAATCGATTTGGGTCAAAGCATGCAATCTGTTTGTAAAGTTTGCCATGGGTAGCAAACCTGGTCTTCATGCTAACAAAACCATATCAAGGATACCATTATGGCATGACACTTCAATTTTTTTCTTCAAATTAGGGAGTTCTGCACATCTTGTCAATCTAAATTCTGAAAATGATTTTTGGATTAAAATGTTCTCGCAAGCAAGTTTTTCATTTATCTGATCAACAAATGTGGTTGTTGAATTGAAAACATCTGAAAAGCCTCTTGAAATGTTTTGCAAGCGAGTTGTAGCATCATCAACCATTCGCCATGCTTGCATAAGATCAAGGTTTGGTGATTGCAAATAATCCGAAACAGGTGTAGTAATTGAAAATATTCTAAGAAAAGTAAAAGCGGTAAGGATGGTTTCAAATTTACAGAGATTTTGATTCAACTTCAGTGCTTCATCTCGAACTGAGTATCGAAAATCTGATGAATAACTTACTTCCTGAAGGATAAGTATCAGGTCTGAATACAATTCGTTTGATTGGTCTTCATAGCTTCCAAAAAGCTTACAAAGTGCTCTGGCTCGACTTGAACATGTAGTATTACCAATTTTCTCAAGTCTTTTAAGTTTTGCAGTTCCTGTCTTTGTTGTCATTTGGTTATCCCATATTTTCATTATTTTATAGGACTGCCCAAAAAATGTGGATAGGCTACTGAGAAGTACAAACAGACTTATAGTTGGAACACACACAGCGCTTACATCTCCTATGACCAGGTTGAGAACATGAGCATAACACCATGTGTGAATATGACTAGGATGAACCTCCTTCATCCGAGCTTGCAGTCCAGCAGTGACGTGCGATAATGTCAGAAGCTGGTGAGGCATTGGGTATGATACACTCGAGAAACACATATATGAACCTGACAGAGGCATCTTTAATTTTCAATAAAATTGGCAGGTTGCAGGTCCAATTTATTGCTATTAATATATTTGCTTCATGCTCTTGTTATCCTTTGTTGAAGGATATGTAGCAATGCACAACTGCGTGCTAACTGAGCATATTAAATGAGCCAATGACAAGAGGCATATATGTGCAACCACCAATCATCAGCTGCTCCCAGTAGTGCATTTCTGCTCTTTAGCCTACCTAAAAATGCACACACACTCTCACTCTCATACAGATGCACACACACACTCATACAGATGCACACACACACTCATACAGATGCACACACACACTCATAGAGATGCACACACACTCTCACTCTCATACAGATGCACACACACACTCATACAGATGCACACACACTCTCACTGTCATACAGATGCACACACACACTCACACTCTCACTCTCATACAGATGCACACACACACTCATACAGATGCACACACACTCTCACTCTCATACAGATGCACACACTCATACAGATGCACACAGACACTCATACAGACACATAAACACTCTCATTCTCATACAGATGCACACACACTCATACAGATGCGCACACACACACTCATACAGATGCACACAGACACTCATACAGATACATAAACACTCTCACTGTCATACAGATGCACACACACACTCACACTCTCACTCTCATACAGATGCACACACACACTCATACAGATGCACACACACTCTCACTCTCATACAGATGCACACACTCATACAGATGCACACAGACACTCATACAGACACATAAACACTCTCATTCTCATACAGATGCACACACACTCATACAGATGCGCACACACACACTCATACAGATGCACACACACTCATACAGATGCGAGCACACACTCATACAGATGCACACATATATGATGGTATTTTGGTACAATATATATATATATATATATATATATATACCTATATATATATATATATATATATATATATATATATATATATATATATATACATGATTATATATAGGTATAGATATATACAGATATAAAAAGGAATATCTATTTAAAAATATATTATTATGCTATGTGCAGAACATTCGATTGTGAAATATGTACAGTAAATACACAATATAACACTTTATTAAATATTGCATAAATATGCTTTTATATGTTTTCATCTACTTATAGGGACATTAAGCGCAAAAAAAAATGTCATGATTCAGATAGAGGATACATTTTTAAACAACATTCCAATTTACTTCTATTATATAATTTGCTTCATTTATTAGGTATCATTTGTAAAAGAAATAGCAGTGCACATAGGTAAGCCAATCACATGAGGCATCTATGCAGCCACCAATCAGCTTCTTCTGAGCCTATCTAGATATGATTTACAGCAAAGGATATCGAGACAATGAAGCAAATTAGATAATCGAAGTAAATTAGAAAGTTGTTTAAAATTGCATGCTCTTTCTAAATCATGAAAGAAAAAAATTGTGTTTCCAGTCCCTTTAACTGCAAAGGGCTCCGATGCACTTATATATGTGTATACATATATACGTATGCATTTATATGTGTAAATATGTCTGTAACTGCATAAAAACACATATAAATACATAAATACATATGTACACACACACACACACACACACACATATATATATATATATATATATATATATATTTATATTTAGACATGTATATGTATGTACCTCTATGCCAGCCTTTTTTGTTTCTTACAACTGAAACCTCATATCATTTATCCTTTATAACTTTTTTGAGCAATATTTTTTTTAATAATTTTTATTAGTGTTATTATGAATGTAACTGTGTTTTGTAATGCATTTTAATGTGTTTTGTAACTCTTTTTTGTATAGCAAAACAGTTAACCAGAGCTCTGAGGATGCACTATCCCGACACAATTTAAAGGGCCACTAAACCCAAAATCTTTCTTTCATGATTCGGATAGACCATACAAATTTAAACAACATTACAATTTACTTCTATTATTTATTTTGCTTCATTTTTTAGATATCCTTATTTGAAGAAAAAGCAATGCACATGGGTGAGCCAATCACATGAGGTTTCTATGTGCAGCAACCAATCAGCAGCTACTGAGCATATCTAGATATGCTTTTCAGCAATGAATATCAAGAGAATAAAACAAATTAGATAATAGAAGTAAATTAGAAAGATGTTTAAAAATGCATTCTCTAAATCATGAAAGACAAAATGTGGGTATCATGGCCCTTTAAAGGGCCATAATACCCAAATGTTTAAACACTTGAAAGTGATGCAGCATAGCTGTAAAAAGCTGACTAGAACATATCTCCTGAACATCTCTATGTAAAAAAGAAAGATATTTTACCTCAAAAGTTCCTCAGTAGCCACCTCCCATTGTAAAGGATTTCTAAGCAGCATTTTAGTATGTCTGTCCTGGGACAGCTGAAAGGATGAGCCTCGTGAACTCTCATATTATTTCACCAATCAGGTAAAGGAAGCTTACTATGAAATCTCATGAGAGTTAAGTCAAATCTCATGAGATCACAGTAAGAGTTCATGACCTCAGCACTGCTGATGCTGATTGGCTGCTGTTCATTTCTTCATTTTTTTTATTTTTTTTTACCTGCAGCTGGGAACAAGTGAAGTATAACTTTTTACACAGAACTTACTCTGCTGAGCTGAGGAGATTGTGAGGTAAAATATCTTCCTTTTTTACATAGAGATGCTCAGGTGATATTTTCCTGTCAGCTTTTTACAGTTATACTGCATCAGTTTCAAGTGATTTAGCATATGAGTATTATGTCCCTTTAAATTCAATTGCTCTCAAGCAATTGCATTTACTTTCAACTTGTAATATGAGTGATAAACCTGATACGAGCAAACACCCACGATAAACCCATTTTTGCTTGTGTGTAACTGTTAACGCGCTGCTAGTAATCTGGCCCTCTATCTGCTGTGACATTTGGTTCCTGAGGGACACTCTTTTATTGCTCTTTGGAGAGGACACTGAGTATTCTTCTGGATTACCCCTGGGTGCTGACGCTTGGTTCTGCTTATCTGTCAATGACCTTGTCCTGTTCCTGACATCCGTTACACATTTCCTGCAAGCCCGGTTCCAGACCTTTAACAAAGTAAATCCCTTATTACTGTAAGGCTGGGAGGCGGATTCCCCTGAAAGGTGAAGAAAAGGATCACAGGTGCAGACTTAAGGAGGTATAGGAATGTATCACCAATATATACAGGCTATTTATCAGCATAGACTGTTTGTATTGTAGGTGAAATAAAGTTAATGTCAGTTAACAGTAAATGGGAGAATATAATTTTCCTCCAAAGTAACTTCAACAAAGGAATGTAGGTAGAAGAATCAGACTTTATCTTCAGTCGAGTGGATAGAAATATTAGAGCCAGTTGTAATGAAATAGAAGGGAAAATTCACAACATTCGTCCAGAGAGAGGCTATACCAGATACAGGACAAACTGGAGCCTCAGTGTTATATAAACTACAGAGCTGAGATACAATTATGAGACAGTGACCTTATAGAGGATCGTTCACTCTTACCAGCATATGTAGCGTAGAGAGCTGTCACTAGCAACAAGCAGCTGAAATCCGGGACCGCTACAGAGCGGAGCTGCATACTGGAGTGGGAGGAACAGAGATCCTGACTGACAGCGGCTTATGCTGTGTATCTCCGTGGTTCTGTGATGGAGTGGGAGGAACAGAGCTCTTGACTGACAGCGGCTCACGCTGTTTGTAACTCTGGGTCTCTTTAGTGAAGTGGTCACTTTGCTTGGTGTGTAAGTAGAAAAAGTCCATAAAAGTGATGTTGATAATAAGACTGCGTACTTGGAATCTCAGGTTAGGTAGTTGCACAGTAAACTTGATGCTTTGATAAGTTTGGGGAGAGCTGAGGAAATACAGGCTGATAGATTAGGATAGGTTACTGGAAGGTAACCATAAGTCCTTTAGAGAAGCAAAACTGATGCTCAGAATTGTAATCCACTGCTGGGAAAGGTGACAAGAAAAGTTACAACGAACAAGTAAATATTGTAATCCAAAGTTAGGCTTAAAGGTGAATCACAGTAGCGAGGTGGCAATGATGCTGCTAGCTGCTGCAAGTGTAATTACTAAGCACCTGTTTGCAGTCAGGTGACGACTTAAAAGCAGGTAGGAAGTGCAGGTAATGAGGAGAGGAGGAAAAGATGGCCTGGAATCCTTACAATTACCTTATTATTAGGGTGACCATATTGCTGCTTTAAAAAGGGCTTTATGAAAAATACACATGTCAGGGTTCACATACAAAACATTTCTTTAAAAAGCCCTGACATATGTATTTTTCATATGTGTCCCTTTTTAAAGCTGCAATATGGTCACCCTACTTATTATGAGTTTATGATTCCCTGATGACTGTCAGTAAAATTTTCAGACACAAAATCTACTACTCAACTGAAATTCAGAGAATATGTTATTGCTTTGACTCCTTATCATGCATTTGTTCATCATGCAGTTCTACTGTATTTAATGCTCCTTTAGGATCTACCATTGCATAAAGCTGAGACTGTGATGCATTTAGTTTCTGTTCCCCTGAACCTCCTACCCAAAACAATTTTATCTCATATTTGCCTCATATGATTCTCACAACCAGAGACCAGGGATTATGAAGGGTAACATGCACACCCATAAGACAACCATGGATCCCTGATTTGTAATACAAATAATAATTAAAACATTACAGAGCTTAAGAGAGGTTAGACGTTGTGCCATGGAACTGGACCTTACAATGTGATGCTCCCCTAAGTACAGGCCTAGTTAAAGGGGCAATGTAAGGGGTTAGTTACTATGGAGGTCTGGTTGTTCAGGGGTTAGCTGTGGCATGGGGTCCGTTGTATGGGGGGTTAAGAACTATAGGGTCTAGCTGTTAGGGGGTAAATTATGGTGGAGAATCTGTTGATTAGGGGATTAGTTGTGGTTGGGAGTCCTGTGGTTATGGTGTAAAATGCCATGGGTGGGGGTCTAATAGTTAGGGGTTTAGTTGCTGTGGAGGGTCTGGACTTGAGGTTAGGGGTTAGTTGAGATGGGAGGGCTGTTGTTAGGGGGTTAGTTGTGGTGGTGGGTTCAGGGTTAGAGCATTGAGGATCAGGCTGTTAGGGAGTTAGTTGAGGTGAAGGGATCCAATGTTTACAGCTTTAGTTAAAGTTAGGGGGTCTGATGTTCAGGGGGATAGTTACAGTGAGGGGACCAGCATTTAATTGATGCCTTAACCGATCATCTGCAATTCATGGCAGTTGCACCGCATTATTAGTTTTCATAATAACAAGACAGATATTGAAAAATGTATTAATTTTTTGCATTCTGCCAATATACAGTTCTGTGTTTGAGATTTTTTTTATTATTATGACTTAACTAATAACTGCAATTTTATATAATCAAACTTTTTAAATAACACAATGGATAAACGTTTAAATAACATAATGTATATCTTATGCAACTATTGCTGCTAGGAGTATATGTTCTCTCAACATTGAATACATTTTGTTTCATGCTTTTTAAAATAGGAAACAGCCATCCTTAAGAAGAAACAAGCAAAAATATTTTTGAAAATGCAATTGTAATATTACTCAGAAATTCTTGTAAATGACTTATAAGAAAAACATCACACCCCTCTAAAATATTTGTGGAAAAAACAAAAAACTGGGACGTTCATTTGCAAAAAATATTCAATGCCAAAGTTCAAGTTCTTATTCAAATACACAAAAACTGTGATATTTTGAAGTTAAACTTTCCACACTCCCTGGGAGATTTTTGTGACTTAATCAAGGACATTGCAAATCAAAGAACAAATTATATAAATTGACGCTTAAAGGAGCTTGAATGTTAATACAGACATGCTTGATAATACTCCTGAAAATGTATCCACAAGTTGGTTAACATGTAAAATAGATAGAATGACTCAGGCACTCACTGTGACTTCACCTGTTGTATGACCTGACCCCACCTCTCTGGCTACTACACTCCTCCGGCTCCTAGTCCTCCTCCTGATGTCCTGTCTTACTCCTGACAGTTGACTCCACACAGTCCGACTCGTGACCGTCACCGCCTCACTGAGGCTGTCCTCACACACAGCACAGGTCACGCCGTCGACGCACAGTGCACTGAGTCTGCTGACTACTGACTCTGAGAGCACGTCCGTCGTTTTCAATCTTCTCTCTGCTCTGCTGCTCTGACGACGCCGGTCGCACGTGAAACTGCACAACACCTGACCGCCATTGCGGCTGTGCAACTATTTCATGACCGGCAACTCAGACTAGAGACTCAGACATACTGATGTCTGATTGGCTGAGGGGCGGGCAGGCAGGGCTGAGGGCTCCCGAGGCTAAAAGAGTCAAGCCTCCGGTGGGAGCAGTTATGGGCTGCAATAGAGACTGCTGCATTAGCTATTATTCACCACTGGGTGGCAGTCTCTAAAGCAGCCCATAACATAACAGAGTATTACATTCATATTGCGCAATGGAAGGATAGCTGGCCTCTACCTTCTTGCGCAATATGAATGTAGTAACTTATTACGTTTTTTTAAAAAACAATAAAATTGCAATAACATAGAGGGGTGGGGGGGGGTAGGGGGGGTCACCTTTTCATATGAAAAAAAAAATGGGAAAAAAAAGCATTTTATTTTTTTTATTATTATTTTTTATAAAAAAGCCTGTAATTCCCACATTGGCCAGGGGAGGCACTGCCTCACCTGCCTCCTATGAATGCACATCACTGAAAGAGGGCCTCTCTCTGAGGCTGATGTCAATTAGGATCAAAAAAGACACCAATGCCTCGAGATCCTCTGGTAAATCTCTGGCAGCAACTTTGTCTTTAATCGCATCAGAGAGCCCATGAAAGAAGGCGGCAACAAGGGATTCATTGTTCCAACCTACCTCTGCGGCAAGCGTACGGAACTCAATAGCATACTGAGCAACAGATCTTGTACCTTGCTGAATGGACATGAGTCGTTTAGCAGCAGAGGAGGAGCGAGCCGGAACATCAAATACCCTTCGAAAGGAGGCCACAAATTCAGGGTAATTTGAAATCACAGGTTTATTAGTCTCCCACAAGGGATTAGCCCAGGCAAGAGCTGTGTCAGAGAGTAACGAGATGAGAAATCCCACCTTAGCTCTGTCAGAGGGAAACGCCTGAGGTAACATCTCAAAGTAAATGCCCACCTGGTTCAAAAACCCTCTGCACTGAATAGGATCGCCTCCATATCGCTGAGGTAGAGGTGCAGAACCGGACATGCTCCTGGTAGGCATAGGTGCAGCAGCGGAAACAGGAGCAGCCATAACTCGCGGGACACTTTGGTCCAAATGTGCAGTGCGAGTCAGCAGGGTTTGCAGGGCTAGTGCAAATTGATCCAAGCGGTGATCCTGTTCATCCATCCTGGAAATGATGGCAGGTAAAGGTGGATTATTAGCACCATCAGGATTCATGGCCTTTGCATAATGTCAGGGTGCCAGGAATCTGACTGAGACGAGAAATGCAAAAATAATCACACATTTATTAATAGCAAAAAATAATAAAAAGTCCACAAGTCATATAACAAGCCAGAAGTTAAAACCAGTGCTGGTAGTCAGACGAGCCGAGTCAGGAGCCAAAGCGAATAGTCAGACGAGCCGGAATCAGGAACAAGGAAAACAGCAGAGTCAGGAACAAGCCAGGGATCAGGAACCAGGAAGGACGTCAGGCAGCCAGGTAATACACAGGAACTCTCACAAACAGGTCTGAGACAACGCAAAGGCAAAGCATACTGAACAGAGGCCCTTTAAATAATAAGTGATGATCACAATTCTGAGACTGCATCCTGTCTCACATGGATGATGCACAGCAGTCTGACCATAAAAGGAAGTGCAGGAAATGAACAGCATCCCCCAAAATGCACCACAGTCAGGAAGAGAGGTGAGTAAAATGGCTGCCAGCCGCACATGGCAAAGACAACAGGGAAAAACCCTGACAGAGGAGAGTCCACGGCATCATTCCTTACTGTTGGGAAATACTGAACATGTGTCACGGTTCCCACCATTCCATGCAGACAGTCAGGCGTGGTTACCCCTTTGGGGGCAAGCGAGGGACTTGAACCTGGGTCCTCTTTTATCCTAGGCTTGTTCTCTTACCTCTAAGCCATGGCTGCTTATCTCTATTTGTGTGTGTATGTAAGCCTTTAATTACCTTTCCTTATCCTGCCTGCAGCACTGGGGCTGGACTCTGGATATTGCTTTGCCTGGATCACCTGTGCTCATTTACAACCTGTCAGTAAGGCTTACCTGGGACTTCCTACCAATTAGCAGCTCATTATCTGGCTATATAACCCTGCCTTTTCTTGTGCTCAGTGTCAGTTCTTTGTTTCATGTTTCCTGTTTCTAGTTTAGGTGTCTTTATTCCTGAATCCCCAAGACTGACCCTGGCTTGCGACCCTGGCTTTGCTCATCGTTTACCTGCACCTCTGGCTTCCTTTGAACTCTGCAATACCTTGACTACTCTCTTGCATTTACCCTTGTTTGTAAAGCATACACAGTTCCTTGGTTTTTGCACACAGCCCATGTGCATCTATTCACAGCCCACGTGGTTTTCTTACCTGATCACTTTGGGCTGTGTTACCTGTACGGGTGAGCACATATCTCTGCTACGACTCCAAACCAGGTAAGACCTTTACATAAGAACTGACCATTATGGAGCCCACAGAGATGAACAGGATGCTCACTGCCCTGACCCAGCAAGTATCCAACGTGTCTCAGACTGTTCTGGATTTGCAGCGGGACTTTTGTGCTCTTAAAAGTACGGTACACCCAGAACCAGCGTATCGTGAACTTTTTGTACTATTACCTGAGAGATTCTATGGTAGTCGTTCCTCTTTCTTGTCCTTTAAGGTAGATTGTGAGCTGTTGTTTGCCTTAAAGCCTCTTACGTATGCCACTGACTGTCATATCACAGTAATTCTCAATCTCTATACTTCATGTTTTCCACGTTTCACTGTCCCTTTAAACATAATATCACATGACCGTTATGCCTTTATAAGCCCTCCTCTCTAATTCAACGATGCTTGGTAATTTGATTCGCATGAGGAGTGATCACAACTTTCAAGAAGCTCTCTCTATTTTCGTCAAGTTGTTTACTAACTTTATATCTGCAAAGTTCTTTTCAATCACAGGACAGCATACTTCATTCTGAAACGCTGACTGACATACAGCGTGTCTGCAGTAGTTCGGCGTCTGACGTCATCAGCACTCCGGGAGTCAGTGTCGCAGCTCCTCTCTGTTGCCGGATTCTACACTGCTTCTCAGGACAACTTATTGCTAGCTAGCAAAGTCTTCACAAGTACACGCTGGTCATGAAGTGTTGGGTATCGTACTAAACATAAAGTTATTGCTGAAGTTACGCTAATTTCATATGTTCCAAAGACTGTATATACTAACAATTCAAGCTGATACATATACGTTACTAATGGAAAGTTTGCATGTTTAACATCTTCTGCATATATCCTGGTTATTTCTGCATACAATACATTGCCATAACAATCCTGCTGCATTCATAAATAAGGTTGCATATGAACTTTACTAACCTGAACATTCAAGCATTGTACCTGAGTGATAAGCTACATTCTATTTAAAGAGATACTAACAGAGCTTCAATTACATAAAGTTATAATTTATTCTATATCCAAAGAGATTATTTATTGTTTAGCAAATACTATTATATTAATTAGGAGAGTATTAGCACATTCACATTGTTGTGCATATCTCCAGCAACTAAAGTTAGTTGTAATTTACTTTTGACCTAAACAGGTCACCCTCAGTCAATGAGCAGAATAAGGTTCCTAGTTTATCAAGGTACCTAGGTTTGGTGTGAGACTGAGTGGAGTAGATACAACTGGGTTCACATTAATCATATAATAAATCCTCACACTTACTTCATCATGGTCCACTCACCAATCAACCTGCTTTCTGGGCAGATAAAAAAAATGGGCACAACAGATGCTCCTGGCTAAGAGTCCTGTCCTAGACAACTGGGGGACTTTCATAACAGCCATGGACACTTAGTGTACTACCACAGGGCAAACTAAGGTTCCTAGGACTGTTCCACGTTCCCACAGATCACGGTTTCCTCATGACTGGATGCTTTTTACCAGTACTCACCTGCAAACCTTGATGCTCCTCATGAATTGTATACTCCTTCCCAGGACATTGAGGAGCCCATGGAGATAGGGGTAATCCGGAATAGGCAGGCTCCCCAAGAAAGAGCCAGAAGGAGGAGCCATGGCCTTTGCTTTTACTGCAGGGAAAGAGGGCTCTTCATCTCCAATTGCCCTATTCACCCACCTCGGTCTCCAGCTCTCCAAGCGGGCACTGTTTTTGTTCACCCTATTTGTTCTACATGCAGCCCCCGGGCATCTATTCACAGCCCAGATGGTTTTCTTACCTGATCACTTTGGGCTGTGGAGCTGAGGAGATTGTGAGGTAAAATATCTTCCTTTTTTACATAGAGATGCTCAGGTGATATTTTCCTGTCAGCTTTTTACAGTTATACTGCATCAGTTTCAAGTGATTTAGCATATGAGTATTATGTCCCTTTAAATTCAATTGCTCTCAAGCAATTGCATTTACTTTCAACTTGTAATATGAGTGATAAACCTGATACGAGCAAACACCCACGATAAACCCATTTTTGCTTGTGTGTAACTGTTAACGCGCTGCTAGTAATCTGGCCCTCTATCTGCTGTGACATTTGGTTCCTGAGGGACACTCTTTTATTGCTCTTTGGAGAGGACACTGAGTATTCTTCTGGATTACCCCTGGGTGCTGACGCTTGGTTCTGCTTATCTGTCAATGACCTTGTCCTGTTCCTGACATCCGTTACACATTTCCTGCAAGCCCGGTTCCAGACCTTTAACAAAGTAAATCCCTTATTACTGTAAGGCTGGGAGGCGGATTCCCCTGAAAGGTGAAGAAAAGGATCACAGGTGCAGACTTAAGGAGGTATAGGAATGTATCACCAATATATACAGGCTATTTATCAGCATAGACTGTTTGTATTGTAGGTGAAATAAAGTTAATGTCAGTTAACAGTAAATGGGAGAATATAATTTTCCTCCAAAGTAACTTCAACAAAGGAATGTAGGTAGAAGAATCAGACTTTATCTTCAGTCGAGTGGATAGAAATATTAGAGCCAGTTGTAATGAAATAGAAGGGAAAATTCACAACATTCGTCCAGAGAGAGGCTATACCAGATACAGGACAAACTGGAGCCTCAGTGTTATATAAACTACAGAGCTGAGATACAATTATGAGACAGTGACCTTATAGAGGATCGTTCACTCTTACCAGCATATGTAGCGTAGAGAGCTGTCACTAGCAACAAGCAGCTGAAATCCGGGACCGCTACAGAGCGGAGCTGCATACTGGAGTGGGAGGAACAGAGATCCTGACTGACAGCGGCTTATGCTGTGTATCTCCGTGGTTCTGTGATGGAGTGGGAGGAACAGAGCTCTTGACTGACAGCGGCTCACGCTGTTTGTAACTCTGGGTCTCTTTAGTGAAGTGGTCACTTTGCTTGGTGTGTAAGTAGAAAAAGTCCATAAAAGTGATGTTGATAATAAGACTGCGTACTTGGAATCTCAGGTTAGGTAGTTGCACAGTAAACTTGATGCTTTGATAAGTTTGGGGAGAGCTGAGGAAATACAGGCTGATAGATTAGGATAGGTTACTGGAAGGTAACCATAAGTCCTTTAGAGAAGCAAAACTGATGCTCAGAATTGTAATCCACTGCTGGGAAAGGTGACAAGAAAAGTTACAACGAACAAGTAAATATTGTAATCCAAAGTTAGGCTTAAAGGTGAATCACAGTAGCGAGGTGGCAATGATGCTGCTAGCTGCTGCAAGTGTAATTACTAAGCACCTGTTTGCAGTCAGGTGACGACTTAAAAGCAGGTAGGAAGTGCAGGTAATGAGGAGAGGAGGAAAAGATGGCCTGGAATCCTTACAATTACCTTATTATTAGGGTGACCATATTGCTGCTTTAAAAAGGGCTTTATGAAAAATACACATGTCAGGGTTCACATACAAAACATTTCTTTAAAAAGCCCTGACATATGTATTTTTCATATGTGTCCCTTTTTAAAGCTGCAATATGGTCACCCTACTTATTATGAGTTTATGATTCCCTGATGACTGTCAGTAAAATTTTCAGACACAAAATCTACTACTCAACTGAAATTCAGAGAATATGTTATTGCTTTGACTCCTTATCATGCATTTGTTCATCATGCAGTTCTACTGTATTTAATGCTCCTTTAGGATCTACCATTGCATAAAGCTGAGACTGTGATGCATTTAGTTTCTGTTCCCCTGAACCTCCTACCCAAAACAATTTTATCTCATATTTGCCTCATATGATTCTCACAACCAGAGACCAGGGATTATGAAGGGTAACATGCACACCCATAAGACAACCATGGATCCCTGATTTGTAATACAAATAATAATTAAAACATTACAGAGCTTAAGAGAGGTTAGACGTTGTGCCATGGAACTGGACCTTACAATGTGATGCTCCCCTAAGTACAGGCCTAGTTAAAGGGGCAATGTAAGGGGTTAGTTACTATGGAGGTCTGGTTGTTCAGGGGTTAGCTGTGGCATGGGGTCCGTTGTATGGGGGGTTAAGAACTATAGGGTCTAGCTGTTAGGGGGTAAATTATGGTGGAGAATCTGTTGATTAGGGGATTAGTTGTGGTTGGGAGTCCTGTGGTTATGGTGTAAAATGCCATGGGTGGGGGTCTAATAGTTAGGGGTTTAGTTGCTGTGGAGGGTCTGGACTTGAGGTTAGGGGTTAGTTGAGATGGGAGGGCTGTTGTTAGGGGGTTAGTTGTGGTGGTGGGTTCAGGGTTAGAGCATTGAGGATCAGGCTGTTAGGGAGTTAGTTGAGGTGAAGGGATCCAATGTTTACAGCTTTAGTTAAAGTTAGGGGGTCTGATGTTCAGGGGGATAGTTACAGTGAGGGGACCAGCATTTAATTGATGCCTTAACCGATCATCTGCAATTCATGGCAGTTGCACCGCATTATTAGTTTTCATAATAACAAGACAGATATTGAAAAATGTATTAATTTTTTGCATTCTGCCAATATACAGTTCTGTGTTTGAGATTTTTTTTATTATTATGACTTAACTAATAACTGCAATTTTATATAATCAAACTTTTTAAATAACACAATGGATAAACGTTTAAATAACATAATGTATATCTTATGCAACTATTGCTGCTAGGAGTATATGTTCTCTCAACATTGAATACATTTTGTTTCATGCTTTTTAAAATAGGAAACAGCCATCCTTAAGAAGAAACAAGCAAAAATATTTTTGAAAATGCAATTGTAATATTACTCAGAAATTCTTGTAAATGACTTATAAGAAAAACATCACACCCCTCTAAAATATTTGTGGAAAAAACAAAAAACTGGGACGTTCATTTGCAAAAAATATTCAATGCCAAAGTTCAAGTTCTTATTCAAATACACAAAAACTGTGATATTTTGAAGTTAAACTTTCCACACTCCCTGGGAGATTTTTGTGACTTAATCAAGGACATTGCAAATCAAAGAACAAATTATATAAATTGACGCTTAAAGGAGCTTGAATGTTAATACAGACATGCTTGATAATACTCCTGAAAATGTATCCACAAGTTGGTTAACATGTAAAATAGATAGAATGACTCAGGCACTCACTGTGACTTCACCTGTTGTATGACCTGACCCCACCTCTCTGGCTACTACACTCCTCCGGCTCCTAGTCCTCCTCCTGATGTCCTGTCTTACTCCTGACAGTTGACTCCACACAGTCCGACTCGTGACCGTCACCGCCTCACTGAGGCTGTCCTCACACACAGCACAGGTCACGCCGTCGACGCACAGTGCACTGAGTCTGCTGACTACTGACTCTGAGAGCACGTCCGTCGTTTTCAATCTTCTCTCTGCTCTGCTGCTCTGACGACGCCGGTCGCACGTGAAACTGCACAACACCTGACCGCCATTGCGGCTGTGCAACTATTTCATGACCGGCAACTCAGACTAGAGACTCAGACATACTGATGTCTGATTGGCTGAGGGGCGGGCAGGCAGGGCTGAGGGCTCCCGAGGCTAAAAGAGTCAAGCCTCCGGTGGGAGCAGTTATGGGCTGCAATAGAGACTGCTGCATTAGCTATTATTCACCACTGGGTGGCAGTCTCTAAAGCAGCCCATAACATAACAGAGTATTACATTCATATTGCGCAATGGAAGGATAGCTGGCCTCTACCTTCTTGCGCAATATGAATGTAGTAACTTATTACGTTTTTTTAAAAAACAATAAAATTGCAATAACATAGAGGGGTGGGGGGGGGTAGGGGGGGTCACCTTTTCATATGAAAAAAAAAATGGGAAAAAAAAGCATTTTATTTTTTTTATTATTATTTTTTATAAAAAAGCCTGTAATTCCCACATTGGCCAGGGGAGGCACTGCCTCACCTGCCTCCTATGAATGCACATCACTGAAAGAGGGCCTCTCTCTGAGGCTGATGTCAATTAGGATCAAAAAAGACACCAATGCCTCGAGATCCTCTGGTAAATCTCTGGCAGCAACTTTGTCTTTAATCGCATCAGAGAGCCCATGAAAGAAGGCG
Organism: Bombina bombina; assembly: GCF_027579735.1. Classification (NCBI taxonomy): domain Eukaryota; kingdom Metazoa; phylum Chordata; class Amphibia; order Anura; family Bombinatoridae; genus Bombina; species Bombina bombina. The sequence continues at coordinate 847,212,605 of NC_069501.1, forward strand.
GCAACAAGGGATTCATTGTTCCAACCTACCTCTGCGGCAAGCGTACGGAACTCAATAGCATACTGAGCAACAGATCTTGTACCTTGCTGAATGGACATGAGTCGTTTAGCAGCAGAGGAGGAGCGAGCCGGAACATCAAATACCCTTCGAAAGGAGGCCACAAATTCAGGGTAATTTGAAATCACAGGTTTATTAGTCTCCCACAAGGGATTAGCCCAGGCAAGAGCTGTGTCAGAGAGTAACGAGATGAGAAATCCCACCTTAGCTCTGTCAGAGGGAAACGCCTGAGGTAACATCTCAAAGTAAATGCCCACCTGGTTCAAAAACCCTCTGCACTGAATAGGATCGCCTCCATATCGCTGAGGTAGAGGTGCAGAACCGGACATGCTCCTGGTAGGCATAGGTGCAGCAGCGGAAACAGGAGCAGCCATAACTCGCGGGACACTTTGGTCCAAATGTGCAGTGCGAGTCAGCAGGGTTTGCAGGGCTAGTGCAAATTGATCCAAGCGGTGATCCTGTTCATCCATCCTGGAAATGATGGCAGGTAAAGGTGGATTATTAGCACCATCAGGATTCATGGCCTTTGCATAATGTCAGGGTGCCAGGAATCTGACTGAGACGAGAAATGCAAAAATAATCACACATTTATTAATAGCAAAAAATAATAAAAAGTCCACAAGTCATATAACAAGCCAGAAGTTAAAACCAGTGCTGGTAGTCAGACGAGCCGAGTCAGGAGCCAAAGCGAATAGTCAGACGAGCCGGAATCAGGAACAAGGAAAACAGCAGAGTCAGGAACAAGCCAGGGATCAGGAACCAGGAAGGACGTCAGGCAGCCAGGTAATACACAGGAACTCTCACAAACAGGTCTGAGACAACGCAAAGGCAAAGCATACTGAACAGAGGCCCTTTAAATAATAAGTGATGATCACAATTCTGAGACTGCATCCTGTCTCACATGGATGATGCACAGCAGTCTGACCATAAAAGGAAGTGCAGGAAATGAACAGCATCCCCCAAAATGCACCACAGTCAGGAAGAGAGGTGAGTAAAATGGCTGCCAGCCGCACATGGCAAAGACAACAGGGAAAAACCCTGACAGAGGAGAGTCCACGGCATCATTCCTTACTGTTGGGAAATACTGAACATGTGTCACGGTTCCCACCATTCCATGCAGACAGTCAGGCGTGGTTACCCCTTTGGGGGCAAGCGAGGGACTTGAACCTGGGTCCTCTTTTATCCTAGGCTTGTTCTCTTACCTCTAAGCCATGGCTGCTTATCTCTATTTGTGTGTGTATGTAAGCCTTTAATTACCTTTCCTTATCCTGCCTGCAGCACTGGGGCTGGACTCTGGATATTGCTTTGCCTGGATCACCTGTGCTCATTTACAACCTGTCAGTAAGGCTTACCTGGGACTTCCTACCAATTAGCAGCTCATTATCTGGCTATATAACCCTGCCTTTTCTTGTGCTCAGTGTCAGTTCTTTGTTTCATGTTTCCTGTTTCTAGTTTAGGTGTCTTTATTCCTGAATCCCCAAGACTGACCCTGGCTTGCGACCCTGGCTTTGCTCATCGTTTACCTGCACCTCTGGCTTCCTTTGAACTCTGCAATACCTTGACTACTCTCTTGCATTTACCCTTGTTTGTAAAGCATACACAGTTCCTTGGTTTTTGCACACAGCCCATGTGCATCTATTCACAGCCCACGTGGTTTTCTTACCTGATCACTTTGGGCTGTGTTACCTGTACGGGTGAGCACATATCTCTGCTACGACTCCAAACCAGGTAAGACCTTTACATAAGAACTGACCATTATGGAGCCCACAGAGATGAACAGGATGCTCACTGCCCTGACCCAGCAAGTATCCAACGTGTCTCAGACTGTTCTGGATTTGCAGCGGGACTTTTGTGCTCTTAAAAGTACGGTACACCCAGAACCAGCGTATCGTGAACTTTTTGTACTATTACCTGAGAGATTCTATGGTAGTCGTTCCTCTTTCTTGTCCTTTAAGGTAGATTGTGAGCTGTTGTTTGCCTTAAAGCCTCTTACGTATGCCACTGACTGTCATATCACAGTAATTCTCAATCTCTATACTTCATGTTTTCCACGTTTCACTGTCCCTTTAAACATAATATCACATGACCGTTATGCCTTTATAAGCCCTCCTCTCTAATTCAACGATGCTTGGTAATTTGATTCGCATGAGGAGTGATCACAACTTTCAAGAAGCTCTCTCTATTTTCGTCAAGTTGTTTACTAACTTTATATCTGCAAAGTTCTTTTCAATCACAGGACAGCATACTTCATTCTGAAACGCTGACTGACATACAGCGTGTCTGCAGTAGTTCGGCGTCTGACGTCATCAGCACTCCGGGAGTCAGTGTCGCAGCTCCTCTCTGTTGCCGGATTCTACACTGCTTCTCAGGACAACTTATTGCTAGCTAGCAAAGTCTTCACAAGTACACGCTGGTCATGAAGTGTTGGGTATCGTACTAAACATAAAGTTATTGCTGAAGTTACGCTAATTTCATATGTTCCAAAGACTGTATATACTAACAATTCAAGCTGATACATATACGTTACTAATGGAAAGTTTGCATGTTTAACATCTTCTGCATATATCCTGGTTATTTCTGCATACAATACATTGCCATAACAATCCTGCTGCATTCATAAATAAGGTTGCATATGAACTTTACTAACCTGAACATTCAAGCATTGTACCTGAGTGATAAGCTACATTCTATTTAAAGAGATACTAACAGAGCTTCAATTACATAAAGTTATAATTTATTCTATATCCAAAGAGATTATTTATTGTTTAGCAAATACTATTATATTAATTAGGAGAGTATTAGCACATTCACATTGTTGTGCATATCTCCAGCAACTAAAGTTAGTTGTAATTTACTTTTGACCTAAACAGGTCACCCTCAGTCAATGAGCAGAATAAGGTTCCTAGTTTATCAAGGTACCTAGGTTTGGTGTGAGACTGAGTGGAGTAGATACAACTGGGTTCACATTAATCATATAATAAATCCTCACACTTACTTCATCATGGTCCACTCACCAATCAACCTGCTTTCTGGGCAGATAAAAAAAATGGGCACAACAGATGCTCCTGGCTAAGAGTCCTGTCCTAGACAACTGGGGGACTTTCATAACAGCCATGGACACTTAGTGTACTACCACAGGGCAAACTAAGGTTCCTAGGACTGTTCCACGTTCCCACAGATCACGGTTTCCTCATGACTGGATGCTTTTTACCAGTACTCACCTGCAAACCTTGATGCTCCTCATGAATTGTATACTCCTTCCCAGGACATTGAGGAGCCCATGGAGATAGGGGTAATCCGGAATAGGCAGGCTCCCCAAGAAAGAGCCAGAAGGAGGAGCCATGGCCTTTGCTTTTACTGCAGGGAAAGAGGGCTCTTCATCTCCAATTGCCCTATTCACCCACCTCGGTCTCCAGCTCTCCAAGCGGGCACTGTTTTTGTTCACCCTATTTGTTCTACATGCAGCCCCCGGGCATCTATTCACAGCCCAGATGGTTTTCTTACCTGATCACTTTGGGCTGTGATACCTGTAAGGGTGAGCACATATCTCTGCTATGACTCCAAACCAGGTAAGACCTTTACAACCTGGCCACCAGGAGGAGGCAAAGACACTCCAGCCAAAGGCTTAAATACTCCCCCTACTTCCCTCATATCCCAGTCATTCTATGCTTTTCATCAAAGGAGGTTGACAGAGAAGTGTCAGAAGATTCAGAGTAGTTCCTTATGAAGGGTAGCTACCCTTCGAAATTGGACTGGAGTTTTAAGTAGTCTTGTCAGCCTCTCAGTGTGAGCATTGATGAAAATTAGAGACTGAAGATGCAGGGAGAGTCTTTCTGCAAACCCATACAGACTCCTATTAACAGCTCCTAAGCAATCAGTGTTGACGAGTTTCACTGCCTGCTTCCATCACTCAAATCCATGTCAGGAGTGATGCTACAAGACTGTCAAACTTGAGAGGCTGTGTTTCTGTTCCACTGCATAGATTCCGGTAAGATCGTTTCATATTTTACACATATGTTAACGCCAGAAGACAGGGTCACAGTGTGGCTCCTTTTATCTGTATGGAATCTAGGGTTAATATCTCATGCGGGGGATTATTGAGCAGTGGGGATTAATCATATACGTTTATTTGATTATGCGACATGTGTGAGATGGTTTTTGGGCTCAGGCAGATGTTGGAACGTACAGGTTTTTACTTTCGTTTTGTGAGCTGCGCAGCCTGAAATGCTTGGCGAGCTTTTATGCTATTATAGCAGGGGCGGTCTTGCATTTTACACCCTGTAACCGGGTGTGGTCACACTTATTTCCTCTTTCCTGACCATTGGGGGTATAAAGGTGCAGTTTTTTTCTTATTAATCAATAGTCTGCTTTGTAAGCGCAAGCTATGGAGGATTCTGATGCGTTAGAGGGTACTCCCTTTTTACCTAAGTCTAATACCTATCTATATTGTGAGGAGGCCACAGTATACCTGCCCACTCAACTATGTTCTACATGACTTGATAAAGTAATCATGTCAAAGAAGGTTAATATGTTTGATACCACTCAGCCATCCACCTCTGAGAAGCCTCCGTCCCGTGAGGTGCACACCCTACAGTCATCTCCTAATACACATGCAGCTTCCCATAGCACTCCTAATCCTCCAGCTGGAGGGGGCCTTTTATCACCAGACTTTACTGCGCAGTTACAAACGGTGGTGTCTGCAGCCTTTAGTGCTAAAGCCTGCCGCTTCCACCTTAAAAACATCTCTAAAATTAGACACTTCCTTACACAAGACACAACTAAGATTTTAATCCACTCTCTCATTCTTTCCCGCCTTGATTACTGCAACTCTGTCCTCTCTGGTCTCCCCACCTGCCACCTAGCTCCATTACAATCCATAATGAATGCCTCTGCCAGACTTATCTTCCTTACACGTCACTTTTCATCTGCTGCACCTCTCTGCCAATTCCTTCACTGGCTTCCTCTTGCCTCTAGGATCAAACACAAAATTCTCATTCTGACATACAAAGCCCTCAACTGCACTGATCCCCCTATATCTCAGACCTTGTCTCCAGATACTCTCCCTCCCGTCGCCCTTCGTCCGCTCATGACCTCCTACTCTACTCCTCTCTTGTCACCTCATCACACTCCCGTTTACAGGACTTCTCCAGACTGGCTCCCATCTTGTGGAACTCTCTGCCTCGCTCCACAAGACTCTCTTCTAGTTTTACAAGCTTCAAGTGCTCCCTAAAGACTCTGCTGTTCAGGGATACATACAAACTACACTAACCTTTCCTAATACTAGTTCCTCTCCTCCATTGCTATCCCCTGAACCCCCTTAGCATGTAAGCCTAAGAGTCCAGCTGTTTGTAGATCACCTTCTTAAGAGCTGACTACAACAGTGCAACTCTTGGCAGGGCCCTCTACCCATTTGATCCCTATAATTGTTTTGTTGTACTCCCCATTTGTTTATAGCGCTGCGGAATCTGTTGGCGCTCTACAAATAACCGATAATAATAATAATAATAATTTAGTGCTTTAATGAAATTAATTTGTATACAGTGCCAACATTACACGATACAAGCTCCCAAAATGAGATTCCTAATAACTCAAAGATAATAAATATGAACAGAAGGAGGGAGTGCCTAAAAAAGGCTAAAGTATCTACATATGCTTAAATATCAAAGTTAAAAATTTATTTATTACCCTATACACAATTCAGAATGACAGATAAAAACTATTAAAAACAATTAAAACCAATTATGATCAATTGATTAGGGGTAGGTCAATTCCTCAAGACAAGTTTCATCAAACTTGTGAGTAAATAATATAGCTGTGTATAAAAATAAGTGTCCAAAAAAATAATTAATTATATATATATATATATATATATATATATATATATAAAGTGTCCAAAGTGGATATAAGTGTCCTTGATGAGTGTCCTCTGTGAATATCCAATGTGTCCAAATAGAGACTCCTAGTGTGGTGAATCCTTATTAGGTTGTATCCAGTATTCCCAAAAAATTAATTTAAAAAAAAAAAAATGAAGTTAAAAAAATGAAAAATATAGAACCAAAAAGTGAAGCTCCAAAAATCCAATATAATATCCAATATAATTTATACCTGTGAAAACAAAAATTACATAGTGCAATACTGATAAAATAAATTGAGACTATTAGGAATAGGCTTACCCTATTTTCAGACTCGAGCAGTGACTGTCTATATCGACGCGTTTCGGCCCCAAACTGGGCCTTTTTCAAGATGTCAACTGCTAGTAGTGTTAAGACTTAAATAGACTGTATTGGCCAATCATAATCTATACTTTTTCCCACCTCAAAAATGCCCTTGTGTATATCATTGATTTCAGTCATTGCCCTTAATCAAAATGGTGACTCTTATTGTCATTATTAGGTCACTTCCGGGCTCGAAAATGCCCTTATGTAATATCATTGATTTTGGTCATTACCCTTAATCAAATTGGTGACTCTTATTGCCATTATTAGGTCACTTGGGATGAAAAATATATTTTAGTAATTTGTGATGTGACGTCCCTCTATACAAGCATACCCCACAAAGAAGGGATAGAAACTGTGCAATATTTTATCATAGAAGGCATTTTATATATTTTAACTCACAATTATTTTAACTTTCATAATAAATTTTATAAACAATTATGCGATACGGCGATGGGGACCAGATTCTCGCCTAGCTACGCAAATATTTATATGGCTAAGTGGGAGAACATATTTTGGGATTCTTGCCCAGATAGCATGGATCTGGGCACTGAGGAAGATCTCAAATTTATGATTGAGGTTATGAATAGAAATGAGCATAACCTTGAGTTTACATATGAATTTAGCCATACCCATATAATGTTTTTAGATCTCGTAATAGAGATAGAAAACGGTAAAATTAAGACCTCTACCTTTTTCAGAAAAGTTAACTGTAATAACTACATCCACCAATCAAGCTGCCACCACCATGTTTGGAAATCCAACATACCAAAAGGACAACTATTAAGGGTGAAGAGAAATTGCTCTAAGGCAGATAAGTGGATGCAACAGTCAGGTATTTTGAGGGATAGGTTTCTGGAAAGAGGTTATTCAGAGGATATATTGGAGAATACTATTGAAGTTGTCAATAAGATTGACAGAGAATCTCTTTTGGTTTACAAAAATAAAAATGAAGATAAACAAAATGATAGTAAAAATGAGATTGTTGTTCCACTGATCACAAAATACAGTGAAAACCGCAATTTAATTGAACGCATAGTTAAAAATAATTGGTATCTATTGAAACAAGACAATGTCCTAGGTGAAAAAATGAGTAATGTCCCTAGATTTATTTATCAAAAATCTGAAAGCCTTAAAACAATGCTGGCACCAAGCTTACTAAAAACAGGAAAGAAATTGTTAGAGACTAACATCAAGGGGGAGAGACTAAAAGACTTCTTCCCCTGTGGATGGTGTAAGGCGTGCCAACATGAGGTTAAAAGTGATACATTCAGATCTAATAATAGTAAAGACATTTTAAGATAAATGATGTTATCCGTTGCCAAGATAAAGGGGTGATTTGAATGATTGAGTGTTGTTGTGGTCTCCAATATGTTGGACAGACCACACGTAGTGTCAAAGACAGAATCAGAGAGCACCTATTAGCCATTAAACACAATAGAGATGATGTCCCATTATATAAACATTTTCAAAATAAACATGGAGGCAAAAACACATCTCAAATGTATGGCCTTTTGTAAAGTACCAAAACAATGGAGAGGGGGAGACTATGGCAAAAGATTGCTACAAGCTGAGGCTAAATTGATTTTTTATATAAATTGCATATATCCACAGGGTCTCAATGCTGATATTGAAGTTTTTTATCTTTTCAATTAAGCCTATGTTTTTAACTAATCAGCCTCTATGTATTGAAAATCCCCCCTCTTGTTTTATAATTGTAAATATAATTATAAATATATTTTTGGGGTTTCCGGAGGAGGAGCTCAGGTGTGCGGTCAGGTGTAGCACCTGCTCTGATTCTTTCTCCCCTGCAAGCTTTTTAGCGAGTAATTCGTGCTTCAACCCCTAGACCCTGGGCGGCTTGCATAGCTAATTTCATAGCTACTGGAAACTCACACAGTGCCTCACCAATGCACTGCGCAGCAGCTTTAAGGACGCCAACCTGGTTCAAACCATACATATAACAACTTGCAAAATGGATTTACTTTAAAGAAAAAAGGTATTGAAGGATAAACCCTGTTTAGCACATTATCCAGCACAACAATCAATTTACATATTCCTATTGCATGGAAATTTGATTGCACTGATTTAAGACATTTCACCTACCAGATGATTTGCTGAGAGCTGAGGTTTGCTTGACATCAGGGGCTTGTTGGAGGCCGGTGGCTACTCCTGTCTTCGGACTTGTTGTTTCTGTCGGCACTGTGGGGGGAGCTTAGCTGGCTCTGCTCGGCTGTTTCACTTTGAGTGCTATCCCGCCCATAGCCGGAGTCTCTCTGTCTCTCCTCTGACTGGACAGATACAACGCAGCCATCGGCTGCTCATTGTTCACTTCGATCTTGACGATGAGGGAGAGGAAAAAAGAAGCGGAGCAGATCCCGGGGCTATACTCTCCTCCCGGTCCTGATGTCCCCTCCCACCAATGCTGCGTGAGGGACTTAGAGCAGTGGTATCCGCCGGGCGGGTTCATTGGTTTCAGGTTGCTGCTTTGCATCATCACCCATACCGGGCTTGATTTACAAGAGGCGCACAGCACTCCTTAGCACTACCTGCTGACATAGCACCCCCCGTCCCACCAGTGCTGCGTGAGGGGGGCTTGCTCTTTTGAGTGGACTTCCTCTGTCTTTTTCTCAAAGAAGAACTGGTAAAGTACTTAAAATTTGCCTGATAAGCTGTTTTATACCCATCTTTGCCCCCCCCCCCCCAAAAAAAAACCCCAGCTACATAATACCAACGCTTGGTAATAACAAATTGTCTTCTGTGTTATATTAAAATGGTTTGGGTTAAACGCAACTAGACTTATACTGGGTCCCTAGACCTCTGTTCTATCTAAATATCATACCTAAGAACAGTATATGAGAGGATGGACTAAGAAGTTAACTTACTGGGGCAAATACAGACAACTTGAAGAGCATAAGTTTTAGTATCTAACTTGTCAGCTATTTGAACTCATTTCCATTTCTTCAAGTCCTTGACTAATTGCTTAAAATTACTCAAAGTATATGTATATGGGCATAATCTGAATTATTTTTCCTCTATACAGGAATATGTAACATGCGTGTTATAACTTAAATCTTTCTAGGAGGCTTTTCAATTCACATAATTAACTATCTTAGAGCTGTCTTTGTGAGGCATCAATAACATCAAATCATCTAAAATTCATATTGTTTCTTTTTAGTCTAAAATAGATTGTCTAAAGGTATTAGACTTGTAGGTTGTGGAGTTTTCTATCTACAGGTGTGCTTTAGGCTAGTCCACATCGTGCCAGAGATCAAAGAATTTTGAATTCTATTGAGTATATTTGAACTATTGAATAAATTGGTAGAAACAAATTAGTGATATGAGGTATTAAGTATTATTTGTTATTTGAATTTTGCTACTCTAGTTATAGTATAGCAACCTAATTGCGGCTTCAATTGAAGCACGAGAAATATTCTCTTTTGCTTTCCCCCATGACTGTCGTTTATCACTAATTCACCCCGTTATTTAGGAGGGCCCTCTTTTTTTTTTTTCTTTTTTGTTTCACACCAACCAGTACTACCTTCCTCACCTTATCACTTAACTCCTCCTCCCAATTCCCCTATAGGGGGCTCGTCCCCCCCACCTCTCACTTCACTAGGCAATTTTTCTTTGTTTTCTTTTAAAAAAATATATATTTTTTTCTCCTCAAACTGCACAGTCTATGGATAAATTTCTTCACTTGCACTCCAAATCCTCACCTTCAGTCATGGCGGCTAGACAAAGGGACAAAAAAAAAAAAAAATTATTAATGAGGCCCCCGTAGAAGTACACACACCTTCTCGTAATATGTTGCTTACACAGGACTGCACTAATTTGCAGTCCCTAGTCAGCAATATTTCCGAAGCTCTTTCACCTAAGCTAGATGCTCTTAAAAATGAGATTAAGCAGGATATTGCACACCTAGCTACTGAAGTCAAACAATTTGCCGGAAGGCTCTCTGAAGTAGAACAGAGAGTATCCGATCTTGAGGATTTTATCTTGAATCAGAATGATAAGCTTGAAGTAACTACCTCTGCTTTCTCTAAATTACAAAATAAAGTTGAAGACCTGGAGAACCGGGCAAGAAAGAACAACATATGGATAATTGGTGTCCCCGAGGAAAAACAGTTTGAGGACTTGAATAAATTTCTCACAATCACATTGCCACAAGTTTTACAGATTCCTGAAAGTTATTCTAAAATAATTATAGAACGAGCCCACAGGATAGGGCTCTCAACCTCGATTAAAAGTAACGTAAGACCAAGACCTATAATAGCAAAATTCTTGAATTATCAAGACAAAATAACTTTTCTTCAATTCTATCGTAAATACCAACCTGTTTTTCTAGGGGACACCAAAATTTTCCTTTTTCAGGATTATGCCGCAGAGACAGCTGCGAAAAGAAGGGAGCTAGCTCCATAGTGTACAAAATTTATACACCAAGGGTTACGCGCAACCATATTACACCCGACTAGACTCAGACTGGTTTTTGACAACAACATACATTTCTGTGATACAGCTCTTGAAGCAGAATTTTTTTTTGTAAATAACGGTCTTCAGAATAAGTAATGACATTGATATTGGATATTGATGTTTATTACTTTTTTCTTTTTTTCTTTTCTCTTAATTTCTCTTTCTTTCTTCCTGGTTGGGCCCCTTTAGCTTGGGGTGTCAGAGGGCTTAGGTGGTATAGCTCTCTATCATTTTCTTATTTTCCACCCCCTTCCATTTTTTTTAAATTTATTTATCTTCTTTCTCTCCTTTTTCTCTTTTCCTTCGCTCTTCTTTTCTCTCCCTTCCCTTTTTTGTCGCTCCTTCTTCTTCTCTCTTCTCCATACATAAATAAGCTATATGGCAGCTAGAGTTAAAATTATTTCTTGGAACATTGGTGGCCTTACGTCTCCCATTAAAAGGAAAATGATAATATCACACCTCAAGAAAATTAACACATCCATTGCCTTTTTGCAGGAGACTCATTTAAAAGCCGAAGAGGTTCTCAAATTAAAATTTTCATGGGTAAAAGAAGTTCTCTTCTCCCCAAGTGTGAGCCGTAAAGGTGGAGTTGCTATTCTTCTAGGTAAAAGGCTTAAATATCAAATAGTGAGCACTGAATCAGATCAAGAAGGGAGATATCTTTTATTAAAAATTAGAATTGCTAATACTCTTTATACACTATGTAATGTATATGCTCCGAATGTTTTTAATCTACATTTTTGGGAGATGCTGCAAGCCAGGATCATGGAGTGTGCAGAAGGTTTTTTAATAATGGGCGGAGACTTTAATATGGCTCCACAATATCCAATGGATAGATTGAGGCAAAATTCTGCTCTCAAAAAGACGAAAAGGGATAACTTAGAGGCAAAACTTTTCTTAAGGATGTTCAACAATCGTAAAGTTCATGATATATATAGAGATTACAAAATCCTGACACACGTGACTATACATGCTTATCAAAAGCACATAAATCACTTTCACGGATCGATCTATTTTTGCTGGACGAACGGCTATGTAAAATGAAAATCACAGCTCAAATTTTACCCATTGTTATGTCTGATCACGCCCCTATTTGTCTCGAGTTCCAAACAGATGTATTTTCCCATAGGAATAAGTTCTTTTTCTTTCCCACATACCTAGCCTCTGATGCTAAGTTCAAAAATTGGCTTGAAGTCAAGTTTAGGGAATTCACATCATTTAATTCTGAAGCTTTAAACCAACCTGCTCTTTTCTGGGAAACTGCTAAGGCAGTCTTAAGGGGGTATATCTTGGCATATACTATCAGGCAAACCAAGAAGTTCAAAAGACGGGAGAATGAACTCCTACGTGCAGTTACAAATGCTTATAATTCGTATTTAATTGAAAATACACAGCAGAATTGGGCCAAATATATTGCAGCGCTTCGTGAGAGGGACTGGTTGTTTTTATACAAGGCAAAAAAAAAAAAGAGATCAGACTCTCAGCAAAACTCTATAGGCACGGGAATAAAACAGGGAAACTCTTAGCAAAACTTCTTAAGCAGGAGAAAGGTACTCAGATGATAGATTCCTTAAATGTTGAAGGTCAAAAAGTTAGGTCATCCGAAGACCTTGTCCAAGCTTTCTTCGATTACTATACTAATATATATTCCCCTGGAATCTCCAATATCATGGAACAAAAGGATTTTTGGAGTAAAATCTCATATCCTTCACTGCCCTCTGCTACACTTGAAGAGTTGTATTCTCCTATAACTGACTTAGAAGTGGCTAATACAATTCAGAAGTCACCTCATAACAAAGCATCTGGTCCAGATGCACTTCCTAATGAATTTTATAAAATGATATCTGCTAGGATAACACCTCACTTAACTGCTTTATTTAATCATATATACACTTCTACATATCTACCTCAGCATCTGCATCTCCCTGATACACACATTAAGTACAAGAACCTGTAAATACACAAAAATATAAAAAGAAAATAATAAAACAAACATTTTCTGATCCCCTCAAATGAAGGGAGGAAAAACATTATAACATACATCAAAAGAGAAAAATTCTCCTAACTGGCTAAGAACATATTAGCAATTAGAAATTTAAACTAGATGCTAACATAAAAAAAAAACATCAAAAGAGAGGATATCGATGTCTAACTTCAGAGACTCATAAACCAACTTGGTAACTTTTTAACATTAACAGCATTTTTAAGTAAAAAGTCTTATGACTAGCTGCTCAACAAAATTGCAATGAAACTAACACACAAACCATATGTATATATGTGGCTCTTAGGTAGAATCTTCAAACAAATCTTCCAGAAAGGAAGAATAGGATGAGAGTGAGCCCAATCACCCCTTCTCAGACAGTATGGCCTGGCTGCTCGGTGCATTTCTTTGTGTCTTCCTTTGTTGTACCTGTTGCTATTCCTTCCTCTGTGGTAAGGGGACGCCTCCCGGCCCTGAGATCTGTCATTTCAAGGCAGTTTAGTTCTCTTCCATATCTGGAGTTGGGATATCTAGTTCTTTACAAACCTTAGCAATGTCACTTGGTGATGAACAGAGAAGACGTCTACCCTTCCACAGGATTATTAACTGGAAAGGAAAACCCCAACGATATGGGATGTTCAACTTTTGCAATAGTGTAGTTAGAGGCCTGAGTTCTCTTCTTTTAGTGAGGGTTCTTTGTGACAAATCCGTGGATAGATGACCTTGACCTCCCAAACTAAAGGTCTGCGTTTTCAAATTTGATGGGTTGTTGTTCCCTGGCAAGCTTCATGATATCTTCCTTGATTTGATAGTTTGTGATGCGAACAATAACATCTCTGGGGGGTTGTGAGTCAGCTGGCTTTGGGCGGAGGGCTCTGTGAGCCCTGTCAATATCTATTTTAATTGGTGCTTCAGTCTTTTTAAGTAAATTAAATAGATCTTGTAAGTACTGTTCCAGGTCAGGTGTAATAATGGTCTCAGGAACCCACCTAATTCTAATATTATGCCTTCTTGATCTATTTTCTGCATCGTTCATCTTCTCCTCTAGATCATGAATTGTGGTATTTTGTACATGGATGATGTTATGCAAGTCTACAATAGCTGAAGAGTGTGTATCCTGTGTGTTTTCTACAGCTTCCACTCTGTGACCTATATCCGCCATTTCTTTTTTCAGGTCACTAATCTCTTCCTTAATGCATTCTTTAACTTAACAAATTAATGGCTAGATTATGAGTCTTGCGTTAGGGTTAAAAAGCAGCGTTGAGAGCTCCCAATGCTGCTTTTTAACGCCCGCTGGTATTGTCTGGCAGGTACAGATGTACCGCACACTTTTCTTCCGCGACTCGAGCATACCGCAAATCCCTTTACGTCAATTGCGTATCCTATCTTTTTAATGGGACTTGCCTAACGCCGGTATTACGAGTCTTGGAAGAAGTGAGCGGTAGACCCTCTCCTGGCAAGACTCCTACCGCATTTAAAAGTCAGTAGTTAAGAGTTTTATGGGCTAACGCCGTAACATAAAACTCTTAACTAAAGTGCTAAAAAATACACTAACACCCATAAACTACCTATTAACCCCTAAACTGAGCCCCCCCCCCCCATGTCAGAAACACTTTAATAAATATATTAACCCCTAATCTGCCGACCGGACATCGCCGCCACTTTAATAAATATATTAACCCCTAAACTGCCGCACTCCCGCCTCGCAAACACTAGTTAAATTTTATTAACACCTAATCTGCCGTCCCTAACATCGCTGACACCTACCTACATTTATTAACCCCTAATCTGCCACCCCCAACGTTGCTGCTACTATATTAAAGGTATTAACCCCTAAACCTAAGTCTAAACCTAACCCTAACCCCCCCTAACTTAAATATAATTTAAAATAATCTAAATAAAATTACTTCAATTAAATAAATTAATCCTATTTATAACTAAATACTTACCTATAAAATAAACCCTAAGCTAGCTACAATATAACTAATAGTTACATTTGTATCTATCTTAGGGTTTATATTTATTTTACAGGCAACGTTGTATTTATTTTAACTAGGTACAATAGTTATTAAATAGTTATTAACTATTTAATAACTTTCTAGTTAAAATAAGTACAAAAGTACCTGTAAAATAAACCCTAACCTAAATTATAATTACACCTAACACTACACTATAATTAAACTAATTACCTAAACGACCTACAATTAATTACAATTAAATTAAATAAACTAAATTACGAGAAAAAAAAACACTAAATTACAGAAAAAAAAGAAATACAAGAATTTTAAACTAATTACACCTAATCTAATCCCCCTAATAGAATAAAAAAGCCCCCCAAAATAATAAAATTCCCTACCCTATACTAAATTACAAATAGCCCTTAAAAGGGCCTTTTGTGGGTCATTGCCCCAAAGTAATCAGCTCTTTCACCTGTAAAAAAATACAATACCCCCCAATATTAAAACCCACCACCCACACACCCAACCCTACTCTAAAACCCACCCAATCCCTCCTTAAAAAACCTAACACTACCCCCCTGAAGATCTCCCTACCTTGAGCCGTCTTCACCCAGCCGGGTACAAGTGGACATCCAGAGGGGCAGAAGTCTTCATCCGATCCGGGCAGAAGAGGTCCTCAAAGCAGCAGATGTCTTCATCCAGGCGGCATCTTCTATCTTCATCCATCCGGAGCGTCCAATAGAACAGCCAATAGAATGCAAGCTCAAGCCTATTGGCTGATCCAATCAGCCAATAGGATTGAACTTCAATCCTATTGGCTGATTGGATGAGCCAATAGGATTTTTCCTACCTTAATTCCGATTGGCTGATAGAATCCTATCAGCCAATCGGAATTCAAGGGACGCCATCTTGGATGACATCATTTAAAGGAACCTTCATTCTTTGCTTGGACTTCGTTTGAAGAGGATGGCTCCGCGTCGACTGGATTGAAGATGGACCCGCTCCGGATGGATGAAGATAGAAGATGCCGTCTGGATGAAGACTTCTGCCGCTTGGAGGACCTCTTCTGCCCGGATCAGATGAAGACTTCTGCCCCTCTGGAGGTCCACTTGTGCCCGGCTGGGTGAAAACAGCTCAAGGTAGGGAGATCTTCAGGGGGGTAGTGTTAGGTTTTTTTAAGGGGGGATTGGGTGGGTTTTAGAGTAGGGTTGGGTGTGTGGGTGGTGGGTTTTAATGTGGGGGGTATTGTCTTTTATTTTACAGGTGAAAGAGCTGATTACTTTGGGGCAATGGCCTGCAAAAGGCCCTTTTAAGGGCTGTTTGTAATTTAGTATAGGGTAGGGCTTTTTATTATTTTGGGGGGATTTTTTATTTTATCAGGGGGATTAGATTAGGTGTAATTAGTTTAAAATTCTTGTAATTCTTTTTTTTTCTGTAATTTAGTGTGTTTTTTTTTTGTAATTTAGTTTATTTAATTGTAATTAATTGTAGGTAGTTTAGGTAATTAGTTTAATTATAGTGTAGTGTTAGGTGTCATTGTAATTTAGGTTAGGGTTTATTTTACAGGTACTTTTGTACTTATTTTAACTAGGACGTTATTAAATAGTTAATAACTATTTAATAACTATTGTACCTAGTTAAAATAAATACAAAGTTGCCTGTAAAATAAATAAAAATCCTAAACTAGATACAATGTAACTATTAGTTATATTGTAGCTAGCTTAGAGTTTATTTTATAGTTAAGTATTTAGTTTTAAATAGGAATAATTTATTTAATTTTAGTAAATTTATTTAATTTAATTTAAATTATATTTAAGTTAGGGTGGTGTTAGGGTTAGGGTTAGACGTAGGTTTAGGGGTTATTAAATTTAATATAGTTGTGGTGACGTGGGGGGGCAGATTAGGGGTTAATAAATATAATGTAGGTGTCGGCGATGTTGGGGGCAGTAGATTATGGGTTCATAAGTATAATGTAGGTGGCGGAGGTGTCTGGAGCAGCAGATTAGGGGTTAATAATATAATGTAGGTGTCAGCGATAGCGGGGGCGGCAGATTAGGGGTTAATAAGCGTAATATTAGGGGTGTTTAAACTCTGGGTTCATGTTAGGGTGTTAGGTGCAGACATAAAATTCATTTCCCGATAGGAAACAATGGGGCTGCATTAGGAGCTTAATGCTGCTTTTTTTCAGCCAGCTCAGCCCCATTGTTTCCTATGGGGAAATCGTGCACAAGCACGTTTTTCCAGCTTACCGCTACCGTAAGCAGCGCTGGTATTGAGTTGAGATGTGGAGCTAAATTCTGCTCTACGCTCACCTTTTTGCGGCTAACGCCAGGTTTAAAAAAACCTGTAATACCAGCGTTGTCTTAAGGGAGCGGTGGGGACAAAAAGGCTTGTTAGCAACGCAAGCCTTACCGACAAAAACTCGTAATCTAGGCGTAAGTTAGTGAAGTCCTTTTTTGATGGCAATGATTCAAATAGGGCTTTAGGGACAGTGATGGTGTCTCCCATAGTTTCTGCATCAGATTCAGAGGATGAAGAGGCCTCAGCAAAATCCTGTTCCTCTGCAACATTTATAGCTACTGATTTAGCTTCTTGTGTTTTAAAGAAATTATTCACAGATGGTGTTTTGTGGCTTTTCTGTTTAGGGCCATTACCCCTTTTAGTCGTTTTTTTAGGAGACATGCCTGGGCCTAAATTAATAGTGAAGATTCAGAATCTCCAGTGCGCAGTATTTGTATACTACGTTAGTTTTCTAGGCCGCAGCTCAGCCCTGATTATCGACAAAGTCCTGTGTAATTAAAGCATATTCTATTCTAATATCATGTGGCCAAACTTAAAGTCTGTACCCTCTCCACTCCTCTCTGTATCAGAAGAAATTTTGTGATGGCGTATGTCTATAAAGAGGTTGGGCTGTTTTAATGCTGCTACCGGGGTCATGAGATCTAGTTCTCTCAGTCCATGTGGCAAGATGAGGCTTTTCAGAAAAGTATGTTGCTTAACACAAATATAATAACTTGAGACCCTCCAAACATGAGGACTAAATGTGTTTCATCCTGCTTGTTGAATTGCCTTGTTTAGCCATGTGTGTGACGATTATGCAGGTTATGGCCTACATCTGTATACTGGCCCTTTATGATAAATTGCGTCTGCATAGCAACTCGGCTATTATCCACCTCACCTAATCCTCTGGCTCTGTTTTCAGCACTACGGATCCCTATGTGGGGTAAATGTGCTGCTATCTGTGATTTAATATATTTAATAATCACTTTTGTATTTTCTTTCTTTTATATATTATGTTTTAAATGTATACTATAAAAAATGTCTTTGCGTGAGTTTGCTGACAATACATTTCTCTTTTTTTTACCCTTTTTGCTTTTTCACTTGACCATAGTGAAATTGATCAAGTTCCTTTTGCAAATTTAGTGAGCCTTATATAAGTGCAAATCTTATATGCTGTAAAAAAGTATATCTGGTGCAAGCATTGTAAGATAAAGAAGGTTGGTTGAACATCATAGACACAAACCAAATAAAATTATGACAAACATATTTTATTAATATAGCGAACAAGGGTGAGCAGAGTTTTCTGATGGAAATGAAATCTCTACTGTAGCATCAGTGGCTGTCAGATTCTGTTTCACTGCTGCTTGAGAACCCTTCCTCCATTCGGACCATAGGGTCCTTTTGCCTTTCATCTTCAGATGGTTGGGATGGTCCAATTAATTTATAATATCGACCCCTGAAGAGAAAATGTCAGTTTGTTAGTAGATGGTCACTTATGGGTAACTTGCTAAGATAAAAATGCTTAGGTATAGGTTATATTTTGCTCAGGGGCCTACGGTTCTAGTTATGCTGCTAACAATATCAGGAAATACTCGTTTTGTTGAATACTGTTTAGAGCAGTGATGGCTAACATTGGCACCCCAGATGTTTTGAAACTACACTTCCCATGATGCTTAGGTACTCTGCAGTGTAGTTGAGCCTCAAAGGAAATGTTCCCAAAACATCAGGGGTGCTAAGGTTTAGCCATCACTGGTTTAGAGCTTCCAGCTTTAGTAAAACCTGTTCTAGCTAATTTCCTCTTCTCACTGTATTAACAAGTGCATTGTAGAGTAGTAATACAAATCTTATAAATGTATACTGGATGTTGTTAATGATAAGAAACACTGTAATGCAAATACTCTGATAGCAATTATTGGTATCATTAAGTTGAAGATTTCAAATAATACTTTGAGCTGTTTGTTTTCATTGTTTTTTTTTTAGTTCATAAAGAAACTTACTGAAAATGTAATCCGGCCAAACATCCGCTTATCAACAAACAAAGTACAACTCCTCCAGCGATCAGTATGATGGTCATCATTCCACTGGCTTTTAGACGCTGGTAAATACGGATCAGTGAAACTACATCTGGATCTGAAATAAAAATGATAGATAAATTAAACGTTAATTATTATTTTGTTCTTCTGTTGTTATTTCTATGAAAAAGCACAGTTATATAAACGGAAGCAACAGTTATATAGATGGAAGATGGCTATTGGCTGCCATAAAATATTACTAAATATAAAGGTGACTTGAACCATAAATGGGAAACTGTACACACAAATGAAAAAAAAGCATTTAAATATGTAGTATCTGTCTTGTAAAACAGTAAATTAAAAGCTAATTAGATTTAAACTGAAATTTAAACAGCAGTATCAGTAGTGTAGATCCTACTAGTACTTGTTGTATGATAGATACTTCCTGCTAATACCCATTGGATGATAGGCACTTCCTACTAATACCCATTGGATGATAGATACTTCCTGCTAATACCCATCGGATGATAGGCACTTCCTACTAATACCCATTGGATGATAGATACTTCCTGCTAATACCCATTGGATGATAGATACTTCCTGCTAATACCCATTGGATGATAGATACTTCCTGCTAATACCCATTGGATGATAGGCACTTCCTACTAAGGCTTATTGGTCAATAGGAGTGAATGCTTATGGCACCTATCAGTAATTAAGCATTAGAAGAAAGAACTCCTTTGTTACTGCTGTGGTAATTTGATTTTAATTTTAAATAGCTTTAAATCACATTTTTCAGGGGGAAAAATGAAATTTAAAAACTGTTATTTCATATAGTTTAATTTATTATGATTTCCTATAAATGTACAGTGTAAATCTATTCCTATGATTCCCTCAGTTTATATTAGAAAATTGTTATATTTGTATTTTTTTTATCACAAATAAAAGTAGAAGTAGACTTTCTAGATCTTACCTTCGTTAAAGACTTTGAGACTGATTGCTGGTGAGTTGACATAAGGTGCCCCATTAACATTCAGGTACACTTTATACGTGCCCGAATCTTTGGTGCTGGTAGGGTTGATAGCCAGTGAGCAGTTTCCACCAGGGAGAAGTGATACAAATGCCCCAGCTCTTGCATTAGAGGTATCCAGCTGCTCAGATATGTTGTCAAATAACTTTAGAATAGGTCTATAGGTGTCATTCCCCTCAGGAGTAAACACCCACTCAAGAATCAGATGTCTCAGCTTCTGAAACGGGTTGTCCGTGTAGAAGGTACAAGGGATGATTACAGGGGACCCAACATAGACCTCAATCTCAGTCACTGGCAGGATAACAGTTTGTATCTTCAGTGCTAGAAGAAGGAAAAATGCCATTACTCCTTATGTTAAAGCTTATAAATATTTCTCAGAAATATCTTCCCCTTGATAATAAGATTAAGAAATGTATAAGAATAAAATATGGGTTTCTCTTTCTTTCATGCATACAGTGTGTGACATGCGAGTGCGTATCTGTATATGCAATATGTGTGTATCATAATAGCTAATGCATAGTTTCATAAAAATGCCTCAGGGTTTCTACTCTCTAAAACATTTACATTATTCATTTACTCAGACATCAATCCCCTGTTCATTATTTGTCTATTAAAACGATTGTGTGTATATGTGTGTGTATGTGTGCGTGTGTGTGTGTATGTGTGTGTTTGTAAGTGTGTGTATATGTGTGTGTATGTGTGTGTGTGTGTGTGTACGTGTGTGTGTATGTGTGTGTGTATGTGTGTGTGTACGTGTGTGTGTATATGTGTGTACCTGTGTGTGTGTGTATGTGTGTGTATATGTGTGTGTGGGGTGTGTGTATGTACAAATACATATATACAGCATTTTTTTTAATTTCTCAATTCTCAATGCTAAACTGTAAATAACAGTTTGAAAAACATACAGCCTTACAAAATCTGTTACAGTGATGTGAAATAGATGTAAACACATTTTCATACACAAAAAACAAAGTGCTACATTTACATACATATACTGTATAATGAACCTTAGGGAGAAATACATACAGTTCCCAAATATACAATTAAACTTAAAGTTAAAGCTCAACCTCAAAAGCTCAAAACCCTTAAATAGTTTGTTTTCCTGTGTTTTCTTGGCGAAATTGCACAAAAACCTGTATAGACAGCAAGCTTTCTTATGATATCATGTAAATAAAGATAATTAATAAAAAAAGCTATGTCTAAAATGTCATAAATTTAAATTTACTACATTGGTTATAAGTGGCTATGCCCTTTTAGTTACCTGATGTGATGTTCATAAACAGGAGACAGAATAGGATAATCTTCATCATTGCGAACCTGGCGCTAATATTATCCAGCTGAATAATGTTTAAGTTTGACTCACAAACTACAAAGAGACGTCTTCGTTCAAGAGAAGAAGAGTAAAATGATTGTTTATGAAATGTTACTGTATTTATAACAATGCATTACAATGGGATGTCATCATAAAGTGCAGTCAGTGGAATGTCATAGTGTGATGTCATAGTGTGTGTTGAACTTAACTTATGTTTTTTAATTCTCATTATCATATGGATGATGCCCAGTCTAATTTTGCCTGAAAGTCCTGTCTTCTGTGAATTCTTAAATAAACGTATATATTCCATCATATTCAAGTCTGTCTTGATTATTTTCTCCAACCCATGTTTTCTACACTGCTTGTAGTTATCTCATTTGTAAGTATTGGACAGGCTTCCTCATACTATTGTCCACCATTCTGGACATAACTGAGAGTAGAAAGACAGATTGGTATGTGGTCATATTTATATCTTTACATATAAGAATGGTCTGTTCGGTCCCTTTTTTATGGGGAGTGGTCTCACTCATGAGCAATGTCCAGTTCTAGGAGCCAAGATATAGAAATTTAATTTTTAAAATTTTTTTGTTATTCTTTTTTTTTAATGTTTAGGATGATTATCACCTTCCATCGATGGCACTTGTCATTATGAGCCAAAGAATACACTCCATGCACCATATTATTATGATTATTATTGCAATTTAAAGAAAAAATAAAAGAAAGATCTCAAAATGCCCAAAGAAGATACAATTTAAGGCAATAATATCTTCAAAATTTCGAGTTGCCTCCCTCTAAGCCAGCCTTTCTAAATGCCCTAGTCAAAAAGGATGATATTTCTGGAGTTATGCTGAAGTAATCAATGACTCCAGGCTAAATATCAGATACCATCTTGAAGTATGCCCACAGGCCATAATATTTATATGAGATGACTTTAGAGGCATCTACTGGCTGTTCGTGCTTATGAAGTAATCAGTAAGGTAATGTTGGTAATCACTCTGAAGCCATCACCCAGATTATTTTAACCTTAGCTGATCACTTTACAAGCCTGATGTTGTCCGATTATGTGCAAATTACTTCTAAAGTAGTTTGATGACCATCAAATGACTCCTGGATTGTCTCTAAAATAATCCTGTTTGTCTTCGGTGCTATCAGGAAGTATGAAGTGTAAAAAAGTTAGACAACTAGAAGGATGTATGAAATGCCCATTGTCAAAATGTCCTCAGTAGCCACATCCCATTGTAAAGGGGCTTTAAGCAGCCAATCAGGATGCTAGTCCCAGGTCTTGCAAGGGAGTGTACATCTGTCAAAACAATGTAATTTTGATTAACTTTATGATACTGGCTAGCCTTATTGTCTGAGGACTAAAGCTGACTAAAGCACATACTGGCTCTTCCAAAAAGGCAAATGGTGGGTGGCGTTTGGCTATTTGCAGTAAACGGCATGTTCATTTGTTTTAAAAACATTAAAACTTGGCTAGTATGTTATTCTATAGCAAGACAACATAAATGTCTTTTAATTGCAAGGTGTTTACTGTCTCTTTAAGTAGTGTACACATGACATGAGTACTGTAAGGCAGCAGTGTTTGCGCCAATGCATAACTTTGGGGTCAACCACAATCTATTGCTTAAATGAACACTCAATTAAAAAATGTTTTAACAATATTTACACTTTTTGAGTCACCAGCTCCTACTGAGCATGTGCAAACATTTACAGAATATATGTATATGCATTTGTGAATGGCTGATGGCTGTCATTTGATACATGGGGAGTGGAAATAGACATAACTTTGGAATCTACTACTCATTTGAAGTTCAGACTAAAGCACTGATATTCAAAACATTGACAGATGACAGGGGCGTGTCTGGACCAGCATCTAAGATGGCCACTTTTATGAGAGCTCTACACTTAAGGGCTACAATCCGTTAAAAAATCTAACTTATCCCACACCATCCAATGTCGGTTAATACCGTATTTTACTAGGTTCATTTTTCTGCATCGAAAGACACTTATATTGTATTTTTGGGAGCCTCTGAGCCGGACGGCTAGTCCTCTCCATGCATTGCTGCTTTCTAACTCCTTTCCAGGCAAATAAACTCACAGAGATCATACTATCATCTCCAGACACGTTATCTACCACAACTATGGAGGACTTTGACAATGCAGTATTGGCCCTCTTAACAGCCCTTGAAACAAAGATGGCACATCAATTTCATAGCCTCCACACTATGCTACGCTCTGAACAAGAGGATAGACCTACTCCAAACATGGTAGAATCAAAGAAGTTTGCTGAAAGTTCTGCACAACTTAAGAATAGTGCCCCTACTCATGACCTGATACAATTGCAAAACTCTCCTGTTGGCTCTCCTTTACCTGACCCGGAGGATGCGGCTAGCCTTAGGGGAGGAGAGTAGATTGCTGATTACTGAAAAGCACTCTTCTGACGGCGCCATGGAAAATCAGATCCCAGCCCGTAATTACAGCAAAGGTCACTGCCGAGACCCCTCAATATCCTATGGTATCCACTCGGGCTGGCTAGATAGTATCGGCAGCAGATGGATTAGCGAGGAACAGGGCAAGTTTCTTTCTCTCAAAACTACCCGACAGCATACTCCGCCTAAATCGCACCTGAGACCAGGACAAGTATCGGACACTGAAATTTGGCTTCCATCTACTGCTTGTGCAGTCTATCCACGGCTCAAGGGGCTTAGGATCTCCCAGTTCACTGTGTCTTGTCGAGAGACATATCCCTATCAACACAAGCCTCCCATCTGCTCCAGAAGAGGAGTCGGCTAGCGGTACTTTCAGTGAAGTGCATATCTCAGCGGACTGTTTAGATCTGAGACCATACATTGGGACCTACATTTAAGCTTTATATTTAATACTCTGGGTTTTTTTTGTTTTGTTTGTTTTTTAAGGACACTTACATTAAAGATCCGATACGGAAGAAGGTAGTATGCGA
The DNA here is from genome assembly GCF_027579735.1 of Bombina bombina. Classification (NCBI taxonomy): domain Eukaryota; kingdom Metazoa; phylum Chordata; class Amphibia; order Anura; family Bombinatoridae; genus Bombina; species Bombina bombina. Next base: position 847,236,882 of record NC_069501.1, read on the forward strand.
GACATTGACAGCGTCCTAATAAGTTCCCTCCTTGTTCACACTGTTCCTGTTCTTATATCAAATAGCAGAGTACCTTGCTGGTAGTAAAGGTTAGGTTTAAGCTTTTAGGGGATCAGTTTTACCCTATTGATTTTCATACTGTTACTGTTTCTATATCAGTTGTAAGAGCACCTTACTGGTGTTAGCCGCTACGCTAAAGCTATTAGGGGTTTAGTAGTACCTTACTGAATCTTATACTGCTGCTGTTTGCATATTAGGAGGACCTTGCTGGTGACAAATGGTACACTAAAGTTATTAGGCATTTAGTCCTACCTGGTTGATTGTCATACTGTTACTGTTCTTATACTAGTTAGAAGAGCACCTTATTGAAAGAAACTACTACGCTAAAGTTATTAGGCGTTTAGTCGCACCTTCTTAATCTCCATGCTGCTGCTGTTCTTTGTTTAGTTAGATAAGTACCTTTCTTTTGTCACATCCTATGCTACAGTTATCATGGGTGAAGCTGTAGACATGACTTAGCTGTACACCTAGCCTGAACTTGGCATATTATCTAAGTTCCTCATACATCTTTTTACATATAGGCATAATTCACCCTAATAATATTTTCCACTGCTCATTTAGATTTTACAGACACCATATTACAGCTCCAACGACAAGAGTGAATAGTGAATATCCTAGAACACCTGTATTTTATACGGTCTCTAAAGTACATAAAATCCTACAAAATCCACCAGGGCACCCTATCATGTCTAATGTAGAATCAGCATTCACTAACATAGCCAAATTCTTAGATAGGGTATTAAAACCTTATGTTAAAAGTAGGGTTGCACCGATACCGATACTAGTATCGGTATCTGTACCGATACCAAGTACTTGCATGAGTACTTGTACTCGTACAAATGCACCGATACTTAAACCGATACCTCCACTTACTACCCATATGCTATCTTGTGGTGTTTTTTTTCAAACTGCATGTTCCAATTTAATCTAAAGCTGGAGTGGAGACTAAACTAAAAATTGTTTACTACTGTTCTGCCAATACAAATTGTATTATTGTAGGAGAGATCACTGTACTGCGTTCAGACAAACCCCTGAAGTACTGGGCAGTTAATAAACTGAGATTTCCAGCTCTGGCTAAAATGGCCCAAAAATATCTTTCTGCCCCATGCAGTAGTGTGGAAAGTTGAACCTCCTTACTGATAGCAAAAACAGACTTATAGCTGAACATGCAGAGATTCTTCTGTTCTGTTCCTTAAAAAGAACTTGCCACTAACTTTTGAAAACTTATTCTAATTGCTAGATTGCCTTTTATACTGCTAGTTCTCATCTTGCACAATTATGTTCAAAACATACTGTACTCTGAGGAACATCTTAGCTTATATAATTGCAGGAAGAGTACTGATAGGAAAAATGAAGTTAATCCCAATGAACACTCATCCTGCAATTATAGGACTAGATTTAGATTACATTTGATTGGTAAGCTTTATCAATGCTCTGTTCACATTTCCAACTCCATAGACGTTAATGGAGTAGGACGTGTAATGAGAGCATTGATAAAGCTTACCAGTCAAAAGTAATCTAGCCCATAGTGTTGTTCACCATGATTAAACAGTATTCTGATCTATTTTTTACTGTATGGCACTTTAGGTTGGTTGTGATTTTATATTTGTTATTTATTGTTGTTGTTAATATATTTTATTGTAATATTTTTATTTCTAAACATGTTCTGTGAACTTTGTGACAAATAAAACCTGTTTTATTATTTCATAATGTCTTTTGAGCTACAGTCTTTCATAATTATAAAGAAGGAATCTTAAATAATTAGTCTGTATTGTGCTTGGTAAACTGTCACATGACATAAAAAAAAGTATCGGTAATTGGTATCGGCGAGTATTTGAAACAAGTATCGGTATTTGTACTCGGTCTTAAAAAAATGGTATCGGTGCAACCCTACTTAAAAGAATAACCTCTTTCATTAAAGACACTGGTGATTTTAGCCAAAAGCTTTCTACATTGTCATTTGATAATACAAAATGTGTACTATGATGGATACCCCGGCTACCCTGACTGGATAACTCCGCAAAATGGGTCCTGCTTCCTCCCTGCTGACTGCAGCTATGTAGCTGGCAAGTGACCATCAGCCTGTAGCCACCCCTGATGCCCAACAGCACCTGTATTCAGGGTCCTACCCTGTGGCAGACTCCGGCTACCCAGACTAGGTAGCTCTGCCAGAGGGTCCTTCCTCTGGCAGGAAAAAGGTTGCTATGTAGCCCAGGAAAATGATTTTAGCAGGTGCCCACCCAAATAACTAGACATACTAGCATTGAGGTGAAACAGGAACAGATCTTATTGGGGAACACACACTCCTTTTATACACACAGCTCATCTTGATAAGACACTGGACAATCCCACAATTTTCCTGCCATTCCTGCCCCTCCAGACAGACCGGCGCCTCCATAGCAGCCCCAGTCCCACAGAATCCCAGGACCCAGGGGTGGCGGTTTCAGAGTGATCCCGGGGGAGCGGCGGCACTTCCAGGGTGTCGTGTGGCACCGGATCAGCAAAGTCCAGTGCACCCGGCAGCAAATGAGACTCAACAAGAAATAAATGCCAAGTAGTTACCTGTTTATTATGAACATGTGGAAAAAAGGCTAATCAAGCCAAAAATGCCAAATAGCAAAATACTCCAACACGTAAGAAAATGACAGCAAAAGACAGGCAGCAGGATAGGGAACAAATTAGGTCAGACGCGTTTCCTTATGTTGCTACATAGTAATCCTCAGTGACCATCGTGTGGCACCAACTGCATGACCTTATATCCTCCTTGCCCAATGTAATGCCTGCCCCCGGTGAGAAATCCTCCTGGACGGAAAAAGGGTAGAGATCATGCCCAGCTACCGAGGAAGGGAAGAGGATCTGCTGCTGGGGAGAGAGGCCGGCTACCTCCGCTCCCTGAGAAACTGTGCTGCCAATGGGGAGGGAGACCGGCTGTCTCCGCTCCCTGAAAGGGGTGCTGCTGTTGGGTAAGGAGACTGGCTGTCTCTGCTCCCTGGAAGGGGTGCTGCTGCTGGGGATGGAGACCGACTGGCTCCACTCCCTGGAAGCCGTGGTGCCGCGGGGGAGGGAGACCAGCTGTCTCCTCTCTCTGCAAGGGGTTCTGCCGCTGGGGAGAGGGACCAACTGTCTTCTCTCCCAGAAAGGCATTCTGCCTCTGGGGAGAGAGACCTCCTGTCTCCTCTCCCTGCAAGGGGTTCTGCCGCTGGGGAGAGAGAGACCTCCTATCTCCTCTCCCTGCAAGGGGTTCTGCAGCTGGGGAGAAAGACCTCCTGTCTCCTCTCCCTGCAAGGGGTTCTGCAGCTGGGGAGAGAGACCAACCATCTCCTCTCCCAGGAAGGGTTTCTGCCACTGGGGAGAGATATCAATATCCATTTCTTCCTGCAAGGGGTTCTGTGTAAAAGGAGGGAGAACGACTACCTCTCCTCCCAGGGGATGTATTTTGCTGCTGGAGAGAGAGACCGACTGTCTCCTCTCCCTGCTCCTGGCTCTGCCACTGGGGAGAGAGACCGACTGTCTCCTCTCCCAGGAAGGGGTTCTGTGTAAGGGGTGGGAGGACGACTACCTCCGCTCCCAGGGGATGGCTCTGCCACTGGGGAGAGAGACCAACTGTCTCCTCTCCCTGCTCCTGGCTCTGCCATTGGGGAGAGAGACCGACTGTCTCTTCTCTCAGGAAGGGGTTCTGCTTACGGGGAGGGAGGACGACCTCTGCTCCCAGGGGATGGCTCTATTGCTGGGGAGAGAAACCAACTGTCTCCTCTCCCTGCTCCTGGTTCTGCCACTGGGGAGGGAAACCGACTGTCTCCTCTCCCTGGAAGGGGTTATGTGGGTGGGGAGAGAGGTCGGTGACCTCCGCTCCCTGGTTTCCTGGAGCTGTTGCAGGTGCTGGGCAGAAGCCGGTGGCTTTTTGCCCTGTTGCCAGCGCTTCTGCTGGAGTGGCTCCCTGGTCCAAGACGATAAGCTTGGAGCCAGACTGCTGATAGGGATCCAGCAGCCCTGGGTCCCTGTTTCTTTGTTGCCACTCCTCCACGGTCAAGCTCCATTAATCCCAGAGGGCTGCACCCCAGATGTAATATACCTTTAAATCTTGCATACCTTTTGGAGAACTCTCCACCCATTACTGATTCACAGGTATTAATTGCCGCCTCCCTCTTACTAGTATTGCCTGATTATTGAAGAAAGTTTATCTCTCTAAGTATTGCTCTGTGTTTTTGGGTTAAACTAACTTTTATTAGTAGGACCTATTTTCAGCTCTAACTTCTTCACATTGTGAATTATACTCGCTACCAGAGACTTAAATACCATCAGGATTGCATTTGCAAACTTTCTGTGTCTTTCTGATCATCACTGCTCACCTGCAGACCCATCGCATAACAGCTCATCAAGACAAGGGGCGGACTGAGACCAACCAGGGCCCCCGGGCAAAAGTGTGGCAGGGCCCCCCACCAATCTACCTCATCTGCCCCTCCCCCACCCTAATGCCCCTCCCACCTATTGTGCTCTTCCCACCTCATAGGCCCACACCATAATGCCCCTCCCACCTCCTGTGCTCCTCCCATCTCATATGCCCATCCCCTACCATGTTTTTAATTGCAATATAAAGAGACATTTTGTTACCTTAAATATTTTATGAATTAACAAGTGCTGCATTGTGCTAAAAAAAATATTTTTATTTTTTTTAAATCATACACAGAATTATAAAGTGCAATTTGAGTCATACAAAGAATTGTAAACAAAGTGCTTTGCGAATCATACACACAATTATAAACAAAGTGCAATACAAGTCATAAACAAAGTGCAATGCAAGTCATAAACAAAGTAACAACACTGCTAGTCAAACAGAATTATAACTTATAAAAAAAAATAGCACACAACATTTTTAATAGAATATTTTAAATAGAAAAATCAAGTTCAAATGTATAAATAAATATAACTGGTGGCATTTACTTAGTTAAGTGTACTTTTAACTTAAGCTAAAATTGCTGAATATGTAAAACTTTTACAATGATGTTATTTTACGGTTGAACCCCAAAAACAAAAAACACAACATGTCTGAAATTTAAAAGATAAGCAAAGACCGAAGCTCAGCAGACGTTTTTCCAAAGCGACCTATGAGTTTCTCTTTGTCAGACTTTACTCTCAGTGCAATATCTTTTTTGATTGCTATCAGCATCAGTGTTTCCAAATTTTGCTGAGTGAGTGATAATCTAAGCCTGGACTTTAAATTTTTTAACTTTGAGAAGCATCTTTCACAGGTGCATTGTGTAGTGCTCAGAGTAATCAAATACTTGTATGCCAAGTAAAGATTCTCATAAGTTGATGAATACAGTATGTACTGAAAGTTCAATTTAAATGCACAAGATGTGCAATTTTTGCAAGTAAGCTTCTTGAGAGATGCCTTACAGGTTGTTGATGACTCAGTGTCAGGGGTGTCCAACTCTTCTTCTAGGTCTGACTCTGAATCACTCACTTCATCACTGTCATCTAACAGTTCTCTTCTGATGTTTTTGTAGCTAGATGCGAATGATTTTAATTCTTTGTGAAGAGCAAGGCCATAGTTGCCAACATTTGAAAAAAATTTCCAGGGACACTTTGCAGCTATCAATTACCTGCAGGAAACATTTTACCACACCCCCTGCCCTAAAGTTCCGCCCACTTTGCCAAACCCACATAATTAGCATAATTTAGCTCCGCCTATTTATTATGGTGCAGATGATTTTTATATATATATATATATATATATATATATATATACACATACAGAATGGAATTAATGAAAGAAATGGGAGCAAAACGGAAGATGCCTCACACACCCATCCCCTCTCATTACCATATATACAAAAATGTAATATTATAGAGAGGATCCCTCTGCATCACTTACATAGTCCCTCCCCAGTAACTTATAAATCAATACATATTTAATATTATAGAGAGGTTCCCTCTGCCTTCATCAGATAGCCCCTCACCTGTACCTTATATACAGATATATAAAATATTATAATGAGGTGCCCTCTGCCTCACTCACAGAGCCCCTCCCCAGTAACTTATTAATCAGTATATATTTAATATTATAGAGAGGTCCCCTCTGCCTTACACACAAAGCCCTCTCACCACAAAACACAGTAACACACAATGACACACACAATAACACTTTGTGTTAAGACTTATTGGCACAAAAAGTAACACAAACACACAATGACACACACAGTAACACTTGGTGCAACACACAGTGACATGCACAATAACACCTGGTACAACACACTGTTACACACAGTGACATACACAATAACACACAGTGACATACACAATAACACTTGTTACAACACACAGTAACACAAAGTGACATAAACAATAATACTTGGTGCAACACACAGTGACATACACACACAAAACACTCAGTGCAACACACAGTAAGACTTATAGACACACAAAATAACACAAACACAATGACACACACAAAGTAAAAATTACATAGAGTACTATGATGTTTGACAGTCACCACACACAATAACAAACAGTGGCACATGCACAAAATAACACAAACACTCAGTAACACACAATGTAAACACACTAAGTGTGACACACACTTTTTGGCACACAAAGTTACACAATGAGACAACAACAACAACACAGGTCTATATACAGCTGTACAAACCTTAAGTCATGTGTTCTTGCTGCTCGGCCATGTTTCTTATGGGGCTACACTCACTGATTCATATAGAAAACAAAGCACTGAGCAGACACACTTCCTGTTACTAATAAAACATCCCTTCAGTAGCATGATGGGAACTGTATTTAATTGAGGAAAGACTGTTACACATCAAATGCTTTAAAAACTACAAATCTCATAATGCACTGGAAAGTAGAGTTTTTTGCTAGAAATAATAGTTCCTATTTACGGAGTTGTCTGAAGGTGTTGTGGTGACAGTTTGCTGCAGTGCAAATTTCTTTATCTTATATTCAGGCATATCAAGTCTATAAAGAACCACCATGCACTATATGTATCACTGAGGGCAACAAGCTAATGGGGTAATCATGCAATCCACCTTTAACGACTAATATTTGTATGATTTCACTTCACTGAGTGACAAGTCAGAGTCACAGCTAGCTGCATTTTTTTTTTTAAATAATCATTGGTGATTCACGGTCACCGCTTCAAAACATAGTGAGCAGAGCAGCACAGTCATATTTTATTGCAGGACTCCGGAGCCTGCCAGTTTAGTTAGGGCTGAGTGACTCACCTCTGCCTGCTGGTCCCACGTCTGATGTGACTGATGAGATCGGCTCTTAAGTTCTGAGAAACTTTAACTCCTGCTGCCGCGTGTGCACTGCAGTGGTGAGCGGCAAAGCAGGGTGGTCACGTGATGGTGACGTCGAGGAGGTGCTGACTTGGCTGCCTGAAACGCAATAGTCGAGATAGATGATACATTTAAGGAGGAGGAGACTCAGGAGTGGCACACATGATCGCGCAAGCTAGCAAAGCTGCAGCCTGCTACTAACTTGCCGGGACAGTTCGGGACATTTAAATGGCCGTGACAGGGTCCCAAATTCCGGGACTGTCCCGGCAAAAACTGGACAGTTGGCAAGTATGCAAGGCAGTCTATTTCAGGAACTGCAGCAGAAATCAAGTTCAGTTGTATTTTATCAGGGGTAGCAAGTATTTCCTCAAATCAATTTGGGTCAAAGCATGCAATCTGTTTGTAAAGTTTGCCATGGGTAGCAAACCTGGTCTTCATGCTAACAAAACCATATCAAGGATAACATTATGGCATGACACTTCAATTTTTTTCTTCAAATTAGGGAGTTCTGCACATCTTGTCAATCTAAGTTCTGAAAATGATTTTTGGATTAAAATGTTCTCGCAAGCAAGTTTTTCATTTATCTGATCAACAAATGTGGTTGTTGAATTGAAAACATCTGAAAAGCCTCTTGAAATGTTTTGCAAGCGAGTTGTAGCATCATCAACCATTCGCCATGCTTGCATAAGATCAAGGTTTGGTGATTGCAAATAATCCGAAACAGGTGTAGTAATTGAAAATATTCTAAGAAAAGTAAAAGCGGTAAGGATGGTTTCAAATTTACAGAGATTTTGATTCAACTTCAGTGCTTCATCTCGAACTGAGTATCGAAAATCTGATGAATCACTTACTTCCTGAAGGATAAGTATCAGGTCTGAATACAATTCGTTTGATTGGTCTTCATAGCTTCCAAAAAGCTTGCAAAGTGCTCTGGCTCGACTTGAACATCTGGTATTACCAATTTTCACAAGTCTTTTAAGTTTTGCAGTTCCTGTCTTTGTTGTCATTTGGTTATCCCATATTTTCATTATTTTATAGGACTGCCCAAAAAATGTGGATAGGCTACTGAGAAGTTCAAACAGACTTATAGTTGGAACACACTCAGCGCTTACATCTCCTATGACCAGGTTGAGAACATGAGCATAACACCATGTGTGAATATGACTAGGATGAACCTCCTTCATCCGAGCTTGCAGTTATATATATAATATATATATATATATATATATATATATATATGAAACACAAGCCTAGCGCTCTGCCTTACCCGTCTGTTACTTCCTGCTTCCTTACTATGGCGCAATGGAGCGTGGGATGACGTCACTCGTGGACGGACTGCAGTAGGTATCCAGGCTATAGCGCTTACTTCATCCAAAAGCGCTGAAAGTGAACATAGAATACAAAAGAAAGTCCGGATCCTCAATGCAGTTTAAAACTCACAACTTTATTCGAAAAACCAAGTAAAAGCACAGTGTATCAGCAGATACAATTCATCAAGCCAAGACTGACATAGTAGCATAGACAGCTGGGCAATCTGCAGCAGACATGTTTCGTGCCTACAGGCACTTGTTCACTGCTCACAGGTGTCCCAGCTCATCATCCTTAAATAGGTCTTTCTTAAAGGTATACACACACATATTAGAAATAAACTATCAAGTTAAGGTCTATGCTAATAACTAATTGCAAACATTTTATATACAGTTCACAGACAGTTTAAAGACATTTTATAGTCTATATGCATAAATCTACACATGAATTCGCTCACTTGTAAATACAAATATAAACTACAAAAAATAAGCCTATATTAATCACATTTAAATACTATTCTTAATCATGATACTACATGCCATCAAATGTATTAAAAACTCTTTGTTACAAAATGGGGCTACTTCACAGATATATTTAGAGAAAATAGAGATAGGGGATTATAATTATAATTTCCCATACATATTATTTACATCTAATATATCCTTCACTATTTAAACTAGACACACAGTCCCTTCTGAAATTTAATCCTTGTAGAATAATGGTATTCAGGGTAAAAATCCAGAATACTTCCCTAGTATCTAGCTTAGCTTCTCTATCACCTCCCCTCTTCCACATGGGTACATGGTCTATTGCTTGGACCATTAATAAACTGGCATCAGAGTTATGGTGCTCACGAAAATGCCTTGCTATGGGGGTATCGGACTCAATATCATCTATTGATCTGAGGTGGGCTAGGAATCTATCTTTTAGAGACCTCTTAGTTTTTCCCCACATACTGCTTATAGCACCCCCTACAGGTCAATAGATATATTACATGTGTGGTGTTACAATTTAAGAACCTTCTGAAACATGATCACAGGTCTTGCAGATATTTCTTTTGCACTTAAAAAATCCTTTCTGTTTTTTTCAACCAACATGTTGCAGAACTACTCCTGGAGCAGTCAGAAGGAGAAACATAGTTTCCTATTGTTTTTCCCCTCTTTGGTATAAAGTCACATCCTTCTTGAATTATTTTCTTTAGTGCTGGATCCGTGTATAAAATAGGAATACATTCTTTTATTATTTTACAGACCTCCCTAAACTCAAGACTATAAGTAGTTATGAATTTAGGTTTTATTTCATGCTGTACATCCTTATTATATCTCTGTCTTCTACGATACTTTAAAAGATCCTCTCTTGGTATAGAATTTACATCCTTCCTTGCTTTTTCTAGGATATTGGGGGTGTAACCTCTTTCCAATAACCGTTCTGTAATTATATTGGCTTGATTTTCATAACTTTCATTAGTTGTACAGTTTCTTTTAGCTCTTATGTACTGACCCTTAGGGATGCCATTCAGGGTATGCCTTGGATGACACGAATGGTATTACCTGATGAAGCTTTTCTATATAGATCTGTTTCTATCGTCTCCTGTATCTCATTACTTTTTATTATTACATCCAAAAAACAGATAGTATTCTTATGCTGTTCCCCTATCAATTTAATACCACTGTTGTTGTTATTCAGATATACACAAAACCTGTCTATTTCCTGCTCCTCACTGTCAATTATAAAGATCAGATCGTCTATAAATCTTGCATAAAAAATATTCTTATTGTTTAGTGAAGTTGCATCTTTCTGAAGCTCCAGGAGATTAGACAATATTCCGCTGAATATTGTTAAATAACTACAGCAAATATCACTACTACAGTAGCTCATGAGCCTCTGAGTGACACAAGATATCATATTAATTTATTTTGCTGTATATATGACCCAGGGGAAGGAAAAGGACATTTGAGGCCTGTCACGGCGGCGACTATACAGGCAGCGTTCCCCCCCGGATCCCCAGGGTATTTGGTAAGAACTGACTCTACATCAAAGCCGCACCAGGAATTGCAGCACCATTTCTGGAAGCTTATAAGATAAACTATTTCCCTATCGGAGTTAAGCCACCAAGCTATAATACCGCGCAATACAGAGATGGATGACTTCATGGCGGACACGTGGGAAGAGGACCTATCTACTTCACAAGATCCAATGCTCCTTAGGCTGGAAATGATCTTCAAACCTTTATTAGACAAAGCGCCTACGGAGCAAGATCTCTATCTACTGATGAGCAGAGTTGCGCCAGAACAACCAAAGGTACCGGCACCTCCGCAGCATTCTCATTCGGGGTTCTGCCCCTCCTCAGGGTCCGAGATACTAATTTTTACCAGCCGGCCATACAACTAAGTACCTCTACCACGCTGTCAGACTCAGCAGAGATCAACGATCGTCCCTTTCAAAAGCGAGAGAGCATCCAAACTGAAGCCACGCACCTCCCATCACGTTGCCTGCTACACATCAAGACCTGCACTGGTCTGGTCCGGAGACTACCTATGGGTACAATATGCTGATGCGACTCATATGGAAAGCAACTGGGGTCCGTTTTACGATACGCTGCAACCCAGAGACGTTGACACAGCATGCTCAGTTAAATACTTAAACGGACGATGGGGGAGACTGAGACTGGCCCGGGATCCTGTGGGGGGCATCCAGGGTACAGTGAACTTGGCTCCAACTCAGCTTCTGGTCTCTAATGACCCTATGGATGCCACCCCAGATTGTATGCCATATTGCGGAAACCTCTCAGGGGGCTAAGTACTCAAATGCATGCCGCAACTACCAGTTAGTTTCAATCAGTTATGTAGAAGTCTCCGGAGTGTTTTATTTTACAAAATAGTAAGGTTTCATAACTCAATTATTTATTATTACCTCCTTTAACAGGTTTTGAGATATGTTGTTATTGTGTGTATACAATCTTTTGCAATCTCATAAAATAGTTTGCTTAGGCAGAAGTTAGCTGTGACTTTATTGCATGTTCTTTATCAGTTTTCATAGATAATTTGAAATGCTTATTTGGTATATGTTAAGGGCTTTTGTTTGCTATATGGAAATGTTGTAATCTCAGGTAAGCCCATGTTCTAAAATGCTTTTGCCTGCAAAATAACAGTAACTTGAATCACACAGTTATCCGCTGTAATAACAGGATAGAGACTTGATATTAAATTAAGGCCACATCACTAACCAGCAGGATATAAAACTTCCAGTAGTTTCCACCCATAAAATAATATAAAATTGAATATGGTGGCAATCCTCCAAATATCCTATCTATAGCTTAAATAAACATGGCATACTTCGAAATTGAGTTGCCGACCTTCCCTGCGCTTTCTGCGGCCGGGACCACGTGGGGATGGGTCTTAGACTTAAGACTTAGTTAATGGCTTGGCATAATTATTGGCATAATTATTGGGACATGTCACATAAAACCCCAAAGGTGCGTCACTGGTTTGCTGACGGTTTGTTATAGGTGAATCTTCTTAACAACTTACTTGTATATCATTGGTGCGGCTATATATTACCTTATATTATATTTTATTATATCTGTGTATTATTATAATTTAAACTTTATGCTTAAACAGTTAGTTCTTGTATCTTGCATCTTGATTCTCATCATGGTTTTACTTGCTATGCTAGTGTAACAACTATTTTGTTTACTTTTTATTTGATGCAAAATTTTATGTTCTGTGTGTTCTTGTTGGGCATATTTTGTTGGACATATGCCCCTAGCACTCACCCATACTGATAATTATTGGACCAACAGCGTCCATCTTAACACAGGGGATAAAAATGAGGACTAAATCTCTCTAAACGCAAGTTTGTCAAATATGATTTTACTATTCACATGATTGTATAATCTGCTTATGATGTAACTTGAAATTATATGTATTATCCTCAATAAAAAACGTAATTAAAAAAAAAAAAAAAAGAAAAAAAAAAGGAAAAAAAAAAAGTTGGTTGTTTAAAGCTAGGGAATGGGTAGTAAATGCGTTATCTATCTTTATAAACAATAATAGTTTTGGTGTAGGCTGTCCCTTTAAACTGGATAAATTACTCTCTTGTTACTAGCTCTGATGAGGTGTCTAATTGTATAATCTATCTTGAGTTTGGATGTTTCTTTATATATATATATATATATATATTTATATATATATATATATATATATATATATATATATATATATATATATATATATATATATATGTGTGTGTGTGTGTGTATGTATATACATATATATATATGTGATTTTTTTGGGGGGGAAACGCGATTGGGATTTTCTTATAAATGACTATAACACCTTCATTTTGCATTAAAAAATTTATTTAACACTATAAAAAAAAAAAAAAAAAAAATCTTATTACGGAGGGGGTTTCCATCTCCAAAGACGTGGAACCGCTCCCATCATCCCATAAAGAGATTGGTGTAACAGGGGGCAAACTTGGCCCCCATAGCGGTTCCACGCCTCTGGAGATAGAAACCTCCCTCAAACATAAAAAATTATGAGTGAGCAGGTATTCAATAGATGTCAAAATGAACTGTTTAGTAGTTACATCATAATTGCTGTGTGTTTCTAAAAAATATTCCACAGCTTGTAGCCCTTTTTCATGATTAATAGCAGTATATAATGATATTTCATAATTTTACCAATAGGGAGGTAGTGTCTTGTATAAAACTTGGAAGTTCTTTCACCAATGGCTGTAAGTAACTATCAATAAGATCAGAAAGGGGTTAATTTAATGAATTTATTCCAGCTATTATGGGGCGCCCCGGTGGGTTAAGCATATCTTTGTGCGTTTTGGGGAGGTAATGAAATACCGGTGTCACTGGATTCTCTGGAATCAACATATCCTCAATCACTTGATTGATAACATTATTGTACCTAGCAGTCTTTACTATACCTTTCAAAATTTCTTTATAATGTATAGTGGGGTTATCTCTTAGCCTTATATATACTTCCTTTTCACTTAAATGTCTGCTTGCTTCTTTTACATATGATTCCCTGTTTAATATTATAACATTTCCTCCCTTATCTGAGGCTCTCACCACAATCCTATTTTCTTCTGATATCTTTTTTAGTGCCATTTTTTCTTTAGGTGATAAGTTCTGTCTCTGTTTTTTCTCTTTTTTGTCAAGCTCTCTTAGCTTTTCCTCAACCACTTTCTGGAAAGTCTCCACAGGGTGGGTTCTAGAGTGTACAGGGTAAAAGTTACTGTTTTTCTTAAATTTAGACAAATCAATATCTTTTTCTGTTGTTAGTATATTAGATGGTTCTTGTATGTTCTCATTTAATAAACCCTGTAGGTCATATATAGAACATTGTTCAGAAAAAGAAAAAAATTCCTTATCCTGTACCTCTTGAATAGAGGTCACTCTGCTATGTTCTCTCTCAGCATCAGCGAAATGTTTTCGCAATACCAACTTTCTAACAAATTTATTCACGTCCAAAACTGTATTGAACAAATTAAAATGCTGTGAGGGAACATAACTCAGAAGTTTGGATAATACCTTTATTTCAACATCATTAAAAATTACATTAGACAAATTAATCACATTATTGTTTAAGCATATTTCTTTTGTTGTTTTACTGATCTGGTGGTGTAAGTCTTCATCTGACTCTTTTTTTTTTGGGGTGTGATGTACTGTCTTGATCTTCCCTGAATGTTGGTTTTTGTTCCTTTGCCTCTTTTTCCCCTGTGTTTTTTTCTCCCTGTTGGTAAAGTCTCTACCTGCTCGTTTTTTGAAGCCTTAATTGTAGAGGTTTCTAGGGACTTTAGAACTAGAGATTCCGTACAGTCATTTGTCATTTCTCCCTCTGAGGACTCCACCTCATACTCCGTATCAGAGAAGGTGACCTGTTTAACTTTCTTATGTTGGTTCCTGAACCTTCTTCTATTGTTTCTGGGTTCACGACTAAAATTATCATTATTATCCCATCTGTATACTGTTTGGTGGTCATAGTCATGTTTGTCTCTAGTCATCTTACGTGATTTAAACTCCCAGAGTTCTTGTCGAAAAGTTATCATATTTTTTTCAAATTGTTTATCATAGGTTCTGAATTGTGGGTCCCTTTGAAATGATCTCAGATGTTCCTGTACATTTTTCATTTCCTCTAATAAATCAGTTCTCTGTTGTTGTTTATATTCTATCAAAAGTTCAATAAGGGCAAAAGAACATGTGTCCAAAACATTGTTCCATTTAGATATAAAATCAGCTTCCAGCACTCTAAATGAGGGGAATTTTCTAATCCTTAATCCCCTAGGTATACGCTTATTGTGCTTATATAGTAGGAAGGACTTAATATCAAGTTCAAGTTTAATGTCCCTTTTTCTTAAGTTGTCTATTTCAAAGAATAAATTGCCAATAGTATAAACCACGTCCTCTTCATTTTCATGCTCTGTAGAGTCTTCCCCAAAGTCGGTCAAAACATAACTAGATTCTTCAGTATCCATGTTATACATGTAGTGCCCCAAAACAAAGTGTCTGTAATCGTGTCAGTCTGGTCTGTAACTGCTAGGTGCTTTAACTCTATATACCGGTAGTTCATCAATCCATAATACAAGAAGGGATGGCAGAAATAAATCAAAGTACTCACCACCTCCTCATCAGCCGTGTGTCTCTTTATGCAGGCAAACGAGTATACAGTAGGCAGCAGAAGCTAGTAGACGAAGTAATACATGTACATGAAACAAACACAAGCCTCGCGCTCTGCCTTACCCGTCTGTTACTTCCTGCTTCCTTACTACGGCGCAATGGAGCGTGGGATGACGTCACTCATGGACGGACTGCAGTAGGTATCCAGGCTATAGCGCTTACTTCATCCAAAAGCGCTGAAAGTGAACATAGAATACAAAAGAAAGTCCATGTAAGATAAATTGTATCTTTTATAATATACAAATTATAACCTGGCAATATGCTTCAAGCGTTTTGCTAAGAGTGAACTCACAGGAAATGCTGCTAGACAAATATGATTCTATTCAGACAAACAAGTGTGCAAGTCTGATAAATTCACAGAGGCAAATATGGATAGCTAGATCAAAAATAGAGTTCTTTAGCATAAGATTAATTGTTAATATGAAGACTGAGTAAGTACGGTTGATAATATGAACTAGAAACAACTTGAGAGAATCTGATTAGCAGAGTTATACTTGCGGTAGCCTGTGCTTGGCTTTCCCTTGCAGCATGGAACGCTGTAATGGCGGAGTGAGACTGGAGTTCTTCCTGAGAGCTGAGTGGCTAGTTGCAGTACTGGTCAGGCTGAGAGATTGTTCTGTAGCTTCCGGAAGGAAGGTGAGTTGAAGTCCTAGCGAAGCAGGTGAATGAATCAGCTGCAGCTGGAGATGTGAGAAAATCCTCTGTAATACTGTGGTGGAGCTGCACTTTAGGAGAGAGACTGACAGGCAATCTATGAAATGGATTCAGATGGCTGTGCAGATTAAGTGTCTTTAGTAGAAAGCAGCAATTAGTTAGAAAGTTCCTTTTTGAGGGTTAAATTCAAATAAGCAAAAGTTCAATATCACTCAGTTTGAGATGATAGCAGGAGTGACTTGATTTCTGTGAAGTATTCCAATCAGAACAAACAAAATAATCAAGCAAAGTAGATCTCAGGAAGTGAGGTTTTATAGGCAGGTGAAAAGGTGGAAGTGGAATGTCTTAAAGGGACATTACAGATCCCCCCCCTCAAAGCATCCGCTCCGAGGATGCAGGCTTAGCAGGATAACGCCTATGGAAAGCCTCCAAGAGACGGGTAGCATGAACATGAGACCTGGGTACCCAGGAATCCTCCTCAGGACCGTAGCCCTTCCAACGGATGAGGTACTCCAAATGACCACGGTACATACGGGAGTCGAGTATAGAATCCAACTCAAATTCGTCATGGTCATCCAAGTGAATGGGCGGAGGTGGTTCTTTCGGCCTGCCCCTAAAGGTGCTGGATGTATATGGTTTCAGCAAAGACACATGAAACGTGGGATGCACCTTGTATCTAGGTGGCAGTTGTAGGGTCACAGAGGTTGGATTGAGTATTTTCTTTATAGGAAAGGGGCCAATGTATTGGTTAGCCAACTTCCTTGAAGGAACAGATAATTTCAGATATTTCGTGGATAGCCATACCAAATCACCTAATTTGTAATTCGGACTATCTCTGTGTCTTAAATCGTAGTAATGTTTCTGCGAGGCTTTGGCAACCTGTAGATGTTCCTTTAGTAAGATAAGAGAGTCCTGGAGATTGATGAGATATGAAGTGGCTGCTGGGGAAGTAGAACCTATACGCGAAAGTGGAATGCTTTGTGGGTGGTAACCATAGGTAGCATAGAATGGACTGACTTTAGTCGAGGCTGATATTGAGTTATTGTATGAATATTCAGCTAGAGGGAGAAGAGAGTACCAATTGTCTTGCAAATGTGTTATATAGCAACGAAGATACTGTTCTAAAATCCCGTTAATTCGTTCGGTTAAACCATTAGCCTGAGGATGGTAAGAAGTTGTTAATCTAGGTCGTATACGTAGAACTGAACATAAAGCTTTCCAAAAATGTGAAGTGAACTGAGTCCCTCGGTCTGTTATGATGGATTGAGGGATTCCATGGAGACGTACTATATGTTTTATGAATGCGTCTGCGGTGTCAGTTGCAGATGGCAAAGACGGTAGGGGAACAAAATGTGCTAATTTTGTGAGATGGTCGACCACCACCATAATGGTGTTATGGTTTTGAGATACTGGCAATTCCACTATAAAATCCATTGAAATTATTGTCCAAGGAATATCCGGAATTGGTAAAGGTGTGAGTAGTCCAATGGGCTTTAGTTTCTGAGTTTTATTTCTAGCACAGACTGTACATGATACTATGTACTGTTGAATGGCATCTGCCATCTTAGGCCACCAAAAATATCTCTGAATTGCTTCCTTAGTCTTATATATACCTTGGTGTCCAGAAAGGGGGTTATCATGGAATTGTTGCAAGATATAAGTCCTAAGTAATGTAGGTATATAGATCTTGTCATGGTAAGTATAAAGTCCTGTTTTGTCTTTTTGTAGTTGTGGGATGTCTGGTATGTCATCAGTTTGAAGAGCTTTGAGGATATCGTTTTCAAATGGTGTGAGGTTACCTATAATTTTGTCTGGAGGTATGAGACACATGTTATGTTCTGTCTTTTGATTTTGTTCATATACACGTGAAAGAGCATCAGCTCTAGAATTTAAAGGTCCTGGTCTGTATGTTATTACAAAGTTAAACCTGTCAAGGAATAATGCCCAACGGACCTGTCGTGACGAGAGGGTTCTACTCTGACGTAAATATTGAAGATTTTTATGATCAGTGTATATTGTGAATGGTCTGTTAGTACCTTCTAAGATATGTCTCCAGACTTCTAAAGCAGTCTTAATGGCCAACAGTTCCTTGTCGCCAATCGTATAATTTAGTTTTGCAGGTTGCAAAACTCTTGAATAGTAGGCAACTGGATGAAGCGTAGTATCTGTACTAGTTCTTTGGGAAAGGATTGCTCCTATGCCAATGTCTGATGCATCTGTTTCTACTATAAATTCACAAGTATGATCAGGGATTGACAAGATGGGTGCTGATGAAAATTTCTCTTTCAAGAGTTTAAAAGATGCATCGGCTTCTGTTGACCAAAAGAACTTTGTATTAGTTTTTGTTAGATTGGTCAGAGGTTTCACAATA
This sequence comes from Bombina bombina, assembly GCF_027579735.1. Lineage (NCBI taxonomy): Eukaryota > Metazoa > Chordata > Amphibia > Anura > Bombinatoridae > Bombina > Bombina bombina. The sequence continues at coordinate 847,255,258 of NC_069501.1, forward strand.
GCTGAGAAGTTGAATATAAATTTGCGATAAAAGTTGGCAAAATCCAAAAAGCGTTGCACAGCTCTCACTGTTTTAGGTTGTGGCCAATCTTTTATTGCAGATAATTTTTCTGGATCCATTTGAATCCTATCTGGTGTGATGATATACCCAAGAAACTTTATCTCATGCACGTGGAATAAACTCTTCTCTAATTTAGCGAACAATCTATGTTCGCGTAAACGTGTCAACACCCACCTAACATGTTTTATGTGTTCAGATGTTGTTCTGGAGTAAATCAGTATATCGTCTAAGTATATTATTACGCAGATATCAATGAGATCTTTAAATATTTCATTTATGAAATATTGGAAAGTACCTGGGGCATTGCACAGGCCAAAGGGCATGACTCTGTATTCAAATAGCCCGTAGCGGGTTCTGAACGCAGTCTTTCACTCATCCCCATCTTTAATCCTGATCAAATTATACGCCCCCTTGAGGTCTAATTTAGTAAATATAGACGCACCGTTAAGGCGCTCAAGGAGTTCAGGGATGAGTGGAAGTGGATACCGGTTTTTAATGGTTACTGCATTCAGAGCTCTATAATCTATAATTGGCCTTAATGTTTGATCTTTGTTCTTTACAAAAAATATACCCGCTGCTGCGGGAGATACAGAAGGTACTATAAAGCCTTTTCTAAGGTTTTCATCTAGGTAGTCTCTGAGATATTGTAGCTCTTGTTGTGATAGTGGGTATATTTTACCAAAGGGGGCAGCTGAACCTGGAACTAAATCAATCGGACAATCAAAAGTCCTATGGGATGGTAAGGTCTCAGCCTCTTTGATATTGAACACATCAGATAAGTCCTGGTACTCAGGAGGTATGGTAGTCTGTAGTGTAGCTATAGTCTGTTGTGGGAAGCATGTGTTTTTACAGAACTCAGAAGTGAAATGTATGTTACATTTTTCCCAGTTGATACTAGGATTGTGTTTTACCAACCAGGGTAAACCTAAGATGACTGTGTGAATGGCTGTGGGTATGATGTCAAAGCTTTGAAATTCAACATGACCCTCTTCTGTCTGTAACAATAGTGGGATGGTGTGGTGTGTTACCGGTCCTTTCTGGATTAAAGATCCATCTATTACCTTAATAAAAAGAGGGTTTTGCTTTGAAATTATAGGTATTTTATTTTTTCTGACAAAGGAAGCATCCATAAAACAACCATATGCGCCAGAGTCAATAACAGCTTCAGTCTTGAACTGATGTTGATCCCACTGCAAAGATAGAAAAACGGTAAGTGCATGAGTCTGTTTCTGCAGGGATACAGTATAGATATGGGATGGCTTACCCTTCTTAGTACGTTGTAGAATGGGACAAGTACCCACTGTATGATCTTTACTAGCGCAATAAAGACATAGGTTAGAGGTGCGTCTCCTTGCTTTTTCCTCTGGTGTGAGGGGAGCCTTGATAATGCCAATCTCCATGGGGACACTTACTGGTGTGTTTCTGTCGATATAGGTAGCAGTTGGTCTTTTAAATGAGGAGTCAGAAGTCAGTCTCTCAGTGCGGCGTTCCCTTAACCTGCGGTCTAAGGTGATTGCCAGCTTAATAAGTCCTGTTAGGGTCTCAGGCATCTCTACTCTGGAGATTTCATCTTTTAAGATGTCATTAAGCCCAAGCCTGAATTGATTTCTTAATGTGATGTCGTTCCACAATGTATCTGTGGCCCACATCTGGTATTCTGTGACATAATCCTCAACAGGACGTTTTCCCTGTCTGAGAGATCTAAGTTTCGTTTCTGCATTTATTTGTGTGTTGGCATCTTCATAAAGTGATGCCATTAAGGAAAAAAATGCATCAAGTGAATTCAAAATCTCATCACTGGATTAAAAAAAACGGTTAGCCCAGGTCCTGGGTTCCCCTGTTAAGTATGAAATAACAGTACACACCTTTATTTTTTCTGTATGATAGGTGCGGGGTTTCATAGAAAAAAGCAGCAAACAAGAATTTTTGAAGTCTCTGAAATCTGACCTCTTTCCTGAAAAGACTGCAGGAGGGTTAATATGTGGTTCAGGAGGGTCTAGATTTCTAGGAGTTATTTAAAGCAGTGTTCTCAGTTTGTAAGTCTGTGAGCGCTCTTGCCAAATAATCAACTTTTTGGTTTAAGGTTTCAAACTCTGTTTTTATGGCTTGGGAGTCCATAATTATATTTAAGGCTTGATTATTATGTAAGATAAATTGTATCTTTTAGAATTGTAGTGTGTTGCTAGTTGCAAACGCCAAGAGATACAAATTATAACCTGGCAATATGCTTCAAGCGTTTTGCTAAGAGTGAACTCACAGGAAATGCTGCTAGACAAATATGATTCTATTCAGACAAACAAGTGTGCAAGTCTGATAAATTCACAGAGGCAAATATGGATAGCTAGATCAAAAATAGAGTTCTTTAGCATAAGATTAATTGTTAATATAAAGACTGAGTAAGTACGGTTGATAATATGAACTAGAAACAACTTGAGAGAATCTGATTAGCAGAGTTATACTTGCGGTAGCCTGTGCTTGGCTTTCCCTTGCAGCATGGAACGCTGTAATGGCGGAGTGAGACTGGAGTTCTTCCTGAGAGCTGAGTGGCTAGTTGCAGTACTGGTCAGGCTGAGAGATTGTTCTGTAGCTTCCGGAAGGAAGGTGAGTTGAAGTCCTAGCGAAGCAGGTGAATGAATCAGCTGCAGCTGGAGATGTGAGAAAATCCTCTGTAATACTGTGGTGGAGCTGCACTTTAGGAGAGAGACTGACAGGCAATCTATGAAATGGATTCAGATGGCTGTGCAGATTAAGTGTCTTTAGTAGAAAGCAGCAATTAGTTAGAAAGTTCCTTTTTGAGGGTTAAATTCAAATAAGCAAAAGTTCAATATCACTCAGTTTGAGATGATAGCAGGAGTGACTTGATTTCTGTGAAGTATTCCAATCAGAACAAACAAAATAATCAAGCAAAGTAGATCTCAGGAAGTGAGGTTTTATAGGCAGGTGAAAAGGTGGAAGTGGAATGTCTTAAAGGGACATTACAGTCCGGATCATCAATGCAGTTTAAAACTCACAACTTTATTCGAAAAACCAAGTAAAAGCACAGTGTATCAGCAGATACAGTTCATCAAGCCAAGACTGACATAGTAGCATAGACAGCTGGGCAATCTGCAGCAGACATGTTTCGTGCCTACAGGCACTTGTTCACTGCTCACAGGTGTCCCAGCTCATCATCCTTAAATAGGTCCTATTTGTGCTTTTACTTGGTTTTTCGAATAAAGTTGTGAGTTTTAAACTGCATTGAGAATCCAGACTTTCTTTTGTATTTTATATATTTATATATATATATATATATATATATATATATATATACAGTATATATATATATATATATATATATATATAAGTGCATTGAAGCGCTTTGCAGTTAAGTAGATGAAAACATGTAGAAACATATTTATGCAATATTCATGTTTAATAAAGTTTTATACTGTTTATTTAAAGAGGATATTTCCTTCCCCCCCCCCTCCTAGACATCACTATTACTATAAGGTATTTCTTTTGATGGCCTATTGCCTCGCTTGCTTTTTTACATACTTTAAACCAGTGTGAGTCTAGGTTAAACTTTACAATACTATATATGTATATACATCTTGTGTCTATCTTTATTATTTAGTACTGTATACTTTTTTCGATTTAACAGTCTAAGGACACTAATTGTATAGATGTAGTTATAAATACTGCTAGATGTGTTTCTCAAGATGTCCAGGGTGGAATGTATTTTGTCAGGTTACTGTATCGTTAAGTTGCTCAGCAAGTGTTAATTAGTGCACAAGTCAGGGGGTATTTAAGTTCCTGCTGATACAGCACTAACATGTCTATGATTAAGGCTGTAATTTCCGAAATGCGTTAGCCATTTTACACGCTGAGATCATACCTCTGCTTCTTATTTTATTATATTTATTGTCTCCAATAAATTTACTTTTTTATCTCAAGTGCCTTGAGGATTGCCGGTGTTTTTGTTGCTACTGTGTATTTAGTGTAAATATTTCACATTCCAATGTTCTTCACATAGCAGAATCTGTTCTATTTATTTATAAATAAATATTTATATATATATATATATATATATATATATATATAAATATATATATATATATGTATATATCTATACCTATATATAATTATATATAAATAAATACTCACTATAACACTTTATTTAATATGATTATTGCATAAATATGCTTGTACATGTTTTCATCTACTTGGCTGCAAAAGGCTCCAATGCACATATATATGTCTATATATGTATACATATGTATTTATGTGTTAATATGTGTATATATGTCTGCAAATAGTGTACATATATACACATACATACGTAAACACATATATACATACATACATACATACAGTATATATATTTAGACATGTGTATGTGTGTATGTATGTATGTTAAAGACCTTTACCAAATAAAGTTACCCCTCACAAAAAATAAGGGGGGGAACAATACCACTGCGCTGAATACTCAGCTAAATATAGTGGGGCCGATTTATCATACTCCGTATGGAGCTTGATGCCCCTGTTTCCCCTCGAGCCTTCAGGCTCGCGGGAAACAGAAGTTATGAAGCAGCAGTCTAAAGACCGCTGCTCCATAACTTGTACGCCTGCTCTGAGGCGGCGGACAGAAATCCATCAGATCAAATACGATTGGGTTAATTAACACCCCCTGCTAGCAGCCGATTAGCCACGAATCTGCAGGGGGCGGAATTACACAAGCAGTTTGCAAGAACTTCTGGTGCAATTATAAATGTTGACAGCGTATGCTGTCGGCATTTATCGATGTGCAGCGGACATGATACGCTAAATCAAAATCATATCATGTCAGCTCGCACTATGATAAATATACCCCAGTAACTGAATTGACAGATACGATACCTCGATTATTAAAATATATATTTAAAACATAAAAAGTATATAAAAAAAAAAACACACAGTTGTTTTCTCACAATCTAATACGTTGATCAGGCATATATAGAGCAAGATAAGTGCAGTATCCTAAAATAACATCACAATTAAAACTCTTCCAAATAAATGCACAGTTGGACAACAATCTGATGGTGAAGATAATCGCACACCCAAGGAATCCACGCTGATGTCACAGGCAAAGGAAACCCCGGAGGCTGGAATACAGAAAGATTCCAATCAAAAGACAGAAGAGGAACCAAACATAAGGTATACACTTCTACTTACACCAGAGTGGTTCATAGGAAGCCGTTCAGATCCTCCCCTTTCATCAGCAAATTGTCCGTGTTGATCCTCTAACGAGCGTGACTTCTCCCAGACGTGTATTCAAACTCTTGGTGCTGGCGGGTCAGTTAGCTTTGCCACAAGTTGTCTTTGCACACTGTATTTCTGCTGACTACAAATAATTTTCCACTTGAACTTGCAGGAGAGCAACCGCCACTCGTAATGTAGCCAAATATATTCTGTATAATGCTACACCATTAGGCCATAAATTATAAAACATCAGAAAGGTCATTTAATTAAGCTTCCTTCCTCTCGATTTTATTACGTGAAAAAAGAAAACGATTTTCACATTGTTAATTTAAATATAGAAGATAGTAGCCAAAGAAACAGATACTGGGGAAGGGACAGCAAGGGACAGCAGAAAAAGTACTAATTTTGTAGATCACAAATACTCATCCCATTAGATTACAAGTGAAGTGCTATCGACTTCCCAAGATTTATGAACACGTTTGCAACCCTGCGGTTTTAGTTTTAGCACTAACCCATATTACGAGTTCAGAGGCGTTTAATTTATCGCAATCTAAGCTTTGTGAGTATTTGAAAAATGACGTGTTCTATCTTTTCAATGGACCACGAAAAACACTTTTCTGCACTTGTATTACAAGTTGCTAGGTAACATGAACAAGAAAATATTAAGACTTTTTAATCACAGCTCCCACCTCTGGTTAATTAATTGGGCTTTTATATTTTCAATACGTTTCATCTGTACATGGACAATAATCATTACTACGGTGCTCACATAGGTATAGTTTACTAGAAATTAAACAAACATCACAGCCAATATGTCCCAGTTGACCAACTTGGCCTATCAAGCCCTTCTTGCATTTTTGATCACCATTGAGTAGCAATGCTCTTGTGATTGACTAATTGACTTCGCTATTTGACTATGCAAATATAGATAACTCTGTCTCAACACGATCATAATAACTCTGTCTCAACACAATCATACATGCCGGCCGTCTTGCTCACATGTGCAGGGTGTGTGCACTCACTGATGCTAAAATTTATGACATCTGCATAATCTATACGCAGCATATTATACATTTATATCATGTCATAAAAGATGACTCAAGGCACTTGCACTGTCATAATCAGGAAGTTTAGGCCATCCTCAACAAGTGTCATCCTGTCATAGGATTCCTTGGCCTGATCTCAAGAGGGACTAATAGAATATTGGGAGCATACATAACATGTGGGGTAAAATATACTTCAACCATACTGCTCTGCGGCCACAGTAGAACCAGCAAATGGCATATTGCATCCACCAACACTTTTATTCTGTCAATGTCCACTTTGCATGTGCATATTATGAATGTATTTGTGGATATGCCACCATATAATCAGGCACTCCACAGTTGGAGGACACAAAGTGGCATCACGTATGGATCAGTATTTAGTACTAATGCACAGCATGCATACATACATTTATGATGGACAGTACAGGATTGGAGGTCCCTTTTAAATGCACTCAAACACATGTGTGTACTAAATATGTGCCAACCAAAGCATAATTTGATCTTTGAAATGTTCCTTGTCAAGTCATGATTCTGTAGTCCCTGACAAATAAAGTCCATACATGACAAGACAAGAGAGGTATTTAAACACTCTGCACGCCAAAAGTGTACTCAATCACCAACACCACAGAAGGCAGGTGGCAGGGTCAGCAACAACTGTGGCGAGATCTTCACAGGTAAACTCCAAACATAGGACATTGACATTGGCAAACATAAAGAATGTTGACTTCATCTTCATGGAATCAAAAACCTTTAGAGGGTAAGCATAATCTATTATGTCTTTAACATGCATGCTACTGTGTTAGTGACATGACTGAGGCAGACATTTGGACAATGTAATTGAGCTCAGTATTTTATGGACTTGGTGCTTTGTATTGGAAGATTTAGTCATACATTAATTTTTACATGTACATGCCTTACTTTTCAATTAAAGTCAACCTTTAATGGAAAGATATTCACTGAGATAATCTGCAATATATCATATTACTGAATGAGACGTATCAAGCTGATGTGGATAAACTTTGGAAAACATCTTTTGGGACAACTAAAAGGTATATGGACTTTTTAAAATTATTATAATGACAGAATGTAAATGTAGCCTTGCACAACCCAGTGACTCATATGTACAGCTAGCACAAGAGAAAACATAAATGACAGGACTTTTTGTAAAATTAAAATGTGGTGAATGACCCCCAAACGAATAAAGAAGTCACTCCAAAGAAAGCATGATTCTTTTTTTTTTTAACCAAAGTGCTTGAAGTATGACAAAAAAATATTTGTATAAAAAAATTTCATAATTCTACATAAACACGTCATGATTTAAGTTTTCTTAAAGGAAGAAATCTACTAGAAGTCACCCATAAATATCCTTTTTAATCAGTCCCAATGAGGATTGCATAGTATCCAATACATGTTGAAGAAACTGACGCCTAGATTTAGAGTTTGGCGTTAGCCGTCAAAACCAGCGTTAGAGGCTCCTAACGCTGATTTTTACCGCCCGCTGGTATTTAGAGTCAGTCAGGAAAGGGTCTAACGCTCACTTTGCAGCCGCGACTTTTCCATACCGCAGATCCCCCTACGCCATTTGCGTATCCTATCTTTTCAATGGGATCTTTCTAACGCCGGTATTTAGAGTCGTGGCTGAAGTGAGCGTTAGAAATCTAACGACAAAACTCCAGCCGCAGAAAAAAGTCAGGAGTTAAGAGCTTTTTGGGCTAACGCCGGTTCATAAAGCTCTTAACTACTGTGCTCTAAAGTACACTAACACCCATAAACTACCTATGTACCCCTAAACCGAGGCCCCCCCACATCGCCGCCACTCTATTAAATTTTTTTAACCCCTAATCTGCCGACCGCACACCGCCGCAACCTACATTACCCCTATGTACCCCTAATCTGCTGCCCCTAACACCGCCGACCCCTATATTATATTTATTAACCCCTAATCTGCCGCCCCCAACGTCGCCTCCACCTACCTACAATTATTAACCCCTAATCTGCCGACCGGACCTCACCGCTACTCTAATAAATGTATTAACCCCTAATCCGCCTCACTCCCGCCTCAATAACCCTATAATAAATAGTATTAACCCCTAATCTGCCCTCCCTAACATCACCGACACCTAACTTCAAGTATTAACCCCTAATCTGCCGACCGGACCTCACCGCTACTCTAATAAATGTATTAACCCCTAAAGCTAAGTCTAACCCTAACACTAACACCCCCCTAAGTTAAATATAATTTTATTCTAACGAAATAAATTAACTCTTATTAAATAAATTATTCCTATTTAAAGCTAAATACTTACCTGTAAAATAAACCCTAATATAGCTACAATATAACTAATAATTATATTGTAGCTATTTTAGGATTAATATTTATTTTACAGGCAACTTTGTATTTATTTTAACCAGGTACAATAGCTATTAAATAGTTAATAACTATTTAATAGCTACCTAGTTAAAATAATTAAAAAATTACCTGTAAAATAAATCCTAACCTAAGTTACAATTAAACCTAACACTACACTATCAATAAATTAATTAAATACAATACCTACAATTATATACAATTAAATAAACTAACTAAAGTACAAAAAATAAAAAAGAACTAAGTTACAAAAAATAAAAAAATATTTACAAACATTAGAAAAATATTACAACAATTTTAAACTAATTACACCTACTCTAAGCCCCCTAATAAAATAACAAAGCCCCCCAAAATAAAAAAAATCCCTACCCTATTCTAAAATTAAAATAGAAAAGCTCTTTTACCTTACCAGCCCTTAAAAGGGCCTTTTGCGGGGCATGCCCCAAAGAATTCAGCTCTTTTGCCTGGAAAAAAAAACATACAATACCCCCCCCAACATTACAACCCACCACCCACATACCCCTAATCTAACCCAAACCCCCCTTAAATAAACCTAACACTAAGCCCCTGAAGATCATCCTACCTTATCTTCACCACACCGGGTATCACCGATCCGTCCAGGCTCCGATGTCTTGATCCAAGCCCAAGCGGGAGGCTGAAGACGTCCATCCTCCGGCTGAAGTCTTGATCCAAGCGGCGGCTTAAGAAGTCCATCTTCGGGCAGAAGTCTTCATCCTATCCGGGCAGAAGAGGAGATCCGGACCGGCAAACATCTTGATCCAAGCGGCATCTTCTATGTTCTTCCATCCGACGACGAGCGGCTCCATCTTCAAGACCTCCGGCGCGGATCCATCCTCTTCTTCCGACGACTATTAAGGTAGGAAAATTCTGATTGGCTGATGGAATCAGCCAATCAGATTCAAGTTCAATCCGATTGGCTGATTGGATCAGCCAATCAGATTGAGCTCACATTCTATTGGCTGATCGGAACAGCCAATAGAATGCGAGCTCAATCTGATTGGCTGATTGGATCAGCCAATCGGATTGAACTTGAATCTGATTGGCTGATTCCATCAGCCAATCAGAATTTTCCTACCTTAATTCCGATTGGCTGATAGAATCCTATCAGCCAATCGGAATTCGAGGGACGCCATCTTGGATGACGTCCCTTAAAGGAACCTTCATTCGTCGTCTAGTCGTCGGAAGAAGAGGATAGATCCGCGCCGGAGGTCTTGAAGATGGAGCTGCTCGTCATCGGATGGAAGAACATAGAAGATGCCGCTTGGATCAAGATGTTTGCCGGTCCGGATCTCCTCTTCTGCCCGGATAGGATGAAGACTTCTGCCCAAAGATGGACTTCTTCAGCCGCCGCTTGGATCAAGACTTCAGCCGGAGGATGGACGTCTTCAGCCCCCCGCTTGGGCTTGGATCAAGACATCGGAGCCTGGACCGATCGGTGATACCCGGTGTGGTGAAGATAAGGTAGGAAGATCTTCAGGGGCTTAGTGTTAGGTTTATTTAAGGGGGGTTTGGGTTAGATTAGGGGTATGTGGGTGGTGGGTTGTAATGTTGGGGGGGGGTATTGTATGTTTTTTTTCTCCAGGCAAAAGAGCTGAATTCTTTGGGGCATGCCCCGCAAAAGGCCCTTTTAAGGGCTGGTAAGGTAAAAGAGCTTTTCTATTTTAATTTTAGAATAGGGTAGAGAAATTTTTTATTTTGGGGGGCTTTGTTATTTTATTAGGGGGCTTAGAGTAGGTGTAATTAGTTTAAAATTGTTTGTAAATATTTTTTTATTTTTTGTAACTTAGTTCTTTTTTATTTTTTGTACTTTAGTTAGTTTATTTAATTGTATGTAATTGTAGGTATTGTATGTAATTAATTTATTGATAGTGTAGTGTTAGTTTATTTAATTGTATGTATTTTATTTAATTAATTTATTGATAGTGTAGTGTTAGGTTTAATTGTAACTTAGGTTAGGATTTATTTTACAGGTAATTTTGTAATTATTTTAACTAGGTAACTATTAAATAGTTCTTAACTATTTAATAGCTATTGTACCTGGTTAAAATAAATACAAAGTTGCCTGTAAAATAAATATTAATCCTAAAATAGCTACAATATAATTATAATTTATATTGTAGCTATATTAGGATTTATTTTACAGGTAAGTATTTAGCTTTAAATAGGAATAATTTATTTAATAAGAGTTAATTTATTTTGTTAGAATAAAATTATATTTAACTTAGGGGGGTGTTAGGGTTAGACTTAGCTTTAGGGGTTAATACATTTATTAGAGTAGCGGCGAGGTCCGGACGGCAGATTAGGGGTTAATACTTGAAGTTAGGTGTTGGTGATGTTGGGGAGGGCAGATTAGGGGTTAATACTATTTATTATAGGGTTATTGAGGCGGGAGTGAGGCGGATTAGGGGTTAATAACTTTATTATAGTATCGGCGAGGTCCGGTCGGCAGATTAGGGGTTAATAAGTGTAGGTAGGTGGTGGCGACGTTGAGGGGGCAGATTAGGGGTTAATAAATATAATATAGGGGTCGGCGGTGTTAGGGGCAGCAGATTAGGGGTACATAGGGATAACGTAGGTGGCGGCGGTGTATGGAGCGGCAGATTAGGGGTTAATAATAATATGCAGGGGTCAGCGATAGCGGGGGCGGCAGATTAGGGGTTAATAAGTGTAAGGTTAGGGGTGTTTAGACTCGGGGTACATGTTAGGGTGTTAGGTGCAGACATAGGAAGTGTTTCCCCATAGGAAACAATGGGGCTACGTTAGGAGCTGAACGCTGCTTTTTTGCAGGTGTTAGGTTTTTTTTTCAACTCAAACTGCCCCATTGTTTCCTATGGGGGAATCGTGCACGAGCGCGTTTTTGAAGCTGGCCGCGTCCGTAAGCACCGCTGGTATTTAGAGTTGCAGTGGCGGTAAATTATGCGATACGCTCCCTTTTTGGAGCCTAACGCAGCCCTTCTGTGAACTCTAAATACCAGCGGTATTTGAAAGGTGCGGGGGGGAAAAAAAATAGCGTTAGCTCCACGGGTCGTTACCGACAAAACTCTAAATCTAGCCGTGAGTTTGCCTACTTTTTATAAGGATTCTTTTGAAATTATTATGCACACATTTCCTTAAGTGGTACATGTTCTCAACAAATATTTATCGAATATCTGTGAAACTTGGCTCAGTTTCTGTACACGCATTAGATTTTGTAGACTCAGCTTCAACGTCTAGGATCTCATCCCTTTTCACAACATCTGCAAATGTTAAAAAATTGGTTAATATCACATAGGTATTAATTTTAAAGACTTTTAATAGTCTTTAAAATTACCTTTCACATCAGACACTTGTGCCTTGTCAAAAGGTTGGTCTTCATCTATTAATTTGTACAATTTCTAAAAAAAAAGTTAAATTTGAAGGATTATCTGAAATGATAAATGTTATGATGTTTTCAAATTATCGGCTAGATTACGAGTTGTGCGTTAAGGTAAAAAAGCAGTGTTAAGAGGTCCTAACGCTGCTTTTTCACTATCGCTGCTATTACGAGTCTTGCAGGTTTAGGGGCACCGCACACTTCTTTGGCCTTACCGCAAAACAACTTACGTAAACTTCATAAAGTCTTTTTTCTATGGGACTTCCATAGCGCCGGTATTACGAGTTTGTCCTGGGAGGCTGAAAAAAAAAAGAGGTACACCCTACCCTGTCAAGAGTCCTAACGCATTTAAAAGTCAGTAGTTAAGAGTTTTATGATACAACGCCGTAGCATAAAACTCATAACTAAAGTGCTAAAAAGTACACTAACACCCATAGACTACCTGTTAACCCCTAAACCGAGGCCCTCCCGCATCGCAAACACTAAAATTAAATTTTTAACCCCTAATCTGCCGCTCCGGACACTGCCGCCACCTACATTATATTTATGAACCCATAATCTGCTGCCCCCAACATAGCCGCCACCTACATTATATTTATTAACCCCTAATCTGCTGCCCCCAATGTCGCCGCAACCTACCTACACTTATTAACCCCTAATCTGCCGCCCCCAACGTCGCCGCCACTATACTAAATTTATTAACCCCTAAACCTAAGTCTAACCCTAACAGCCCCTAACTTAAATATAATTACAATAAATCTAAATAAAAATTCCTATCATTACCTAAATTATTCCTATTTAAAACTAAATACTTACCTATAAAATAAACCCTAAGCTAGCTACAATATAACTAATAGTTACATTGTCGCTAGCTTAGGGTTTATTTTTATTTTACAGGCAAGTTTGTATTAATTTTAACTAGGTAGAATAGTTATTAAATAGTTATTAACTATTTAATAACTACCTAGTTAAAATAAATACAAAAGTACCTGTAAAATAAAACCTAACCTAAGTTACAATAACACCTAACACTATACTATAATTAAATAAATTAACTAAATTAAATACAATTACCTAAATTAAATTAAATTAGCTAAAGTACAAAAAAAACCCCACTAAATTACATAAAATAATAAACAAATTACAGATATTTAAACTAATTACACCTAATCTTATAGCCCTATCAAAATAAAAAAGCCCCCCCAAAATAAATAAAAACCCTAGCCTAAACTAAACTACCAATAGCCCTTAAAAGGGCCTTTTGCGGGACATTGCCCCAAAGTAATCAGCTCTTTTACCTTGAAAAAAAAATATAGAAACAACCCCCCCAACAGTAAAACCTACCACCCACACAAACAACTTTCCAAACAAAATACTATCTTAAAAAACCTAAGCTGCCCATAAACCTAATATTGGATGGGCATTACCCTTAAAAGGGCAGTTAGCTCTTTTGCAGGCCCAAACCCTAACCTAAAAATAAAACCCACCCAATACACCCTTTAAAAAAACCTAACACTAACCCCCTGAAGATCGACTTACAGTTCTGAAGACCGGACATCCATTCTCAAGGAAGCAGCAGAAGTCTTCATCCAACCGGGCCGAAGTCCTCAACGAAGCCGGGAGAAGTCTTCATCCAAGCCGGGTGCAGTGGTCCTCCAGACAGGCAGAAGTCTTCATCCAGACGGCATCTTCTATCTTCATCAATCCGACGCGGAGCGGGTCCATCTTCAAGACATCCAACGCGGAACATCCTCTTCATCCGACGACTAAATACGAATGAAGGTACCTTTAAGTGATGTCATCCAGGATGGCGTCCCTTATATTCCGATTGGCTGATAGAATTTTAACGACGGGTTTGTAAAAACCCGTAAAACCAGCGCTGCAGGTAAGTGAGCAGTGAAAGAAAACTTCTCGTTAGCACCGCATAGCCTCTAACGCAAAACTCATAATCTAGCCGAATATTTCTCCTTATTATACATTGCAATTCTGACTTTCTTTTTAAGGGTTAATAATAATAACGTGAAGCACATAAGAGAACACAGGAGCACCTGGGGATGGCCGTTGCACAATAGTTTAATAAAGAAACATGAACAGGGTACAGAAAGATATAGCAGAAAATATATTCAGGGAAACGTCCCTCTTAAAATGATAATAAACCCAATACAGAGATGAAAGTGCATGAAAAAGAATGAGCTAAATGACAGAACAGCCGTTTCCCTGAATATATTTTCTGCTATATCTTTCTGTACCCTGTTCATGTTTCTTTATTAAACTATTGTGCAACAGCCATCCCCAGGTGCTCCTGTGTTCTCTTATGTGCTTCACTTTGTACCCAAGGCCGGAGTGAGCACTGGTGTTTGGCCGCTAACTGCTGATTCATTTGACCACCAAGGGACAGCTCGTGGGACCAGGGGTCGATAACAGCCTCCCCTATTATAACCTAGGCAATCAACTCTGCAGGACGGTGAGATATGGAGAGAGCCGCTGGAGCAGTTTCTGATAAGGTATTCACCTAGTGTTTTTCGAAGGGGTATCTGTTTGTCACCAATTCAACAATAGTGTGACTTTAGACCCAATTCCCTGTCTATATTCACCTGTACCCAGGGAGGGAGGAACCCTGTTGTGCAGGATTAAGTTTGAACTGTCCATTGCAAGAGCATCAAGGGGTGGACATTAAGTGCTCTTTTTTGCCTATACACACCATCACATTTGACAGATTATTACTTGTGTCATAAGTTCGTGTAAACACTCATCGTTCTTTTTCCTCCTACTTTGTTCAATTGTCTTAATAATAATAACCTCATGCATTGTTGTTATGCCTCATGACAAGTTCCCTCTAAGGCCAGATATTGTGAGCATTCCAGCAGTGAAACAGTTAATTAGTGAACCACACCCTGCAGTTAGCAAACACTACACAATAAAGACAGCAAGGTATGGTTACCTTACTAACTGTTTCACTGCTGGGCTGCTCACAAAATCTGGCCTTAGAGGGAACACTGAAGAGTGACATGCATTTAGAAATGTTAGGGTACTTTTCCATTAATGGAGCCCACTCAGAAACAATAGAGTTGTGTTCCATTATTTCCAAAGTAAACTAGAAGGTAAAATTCCCCAAACTTTGGAAAACATCTTTTGGGACAACTAAAAGGTATATGGTCTTTTTTTAAATTATTATAGTGACAATGTAAATGTAGCCTTGAACAACCCAGTGACTCATATGTACAGCTAGCACAAGAGAAAACATAAATTACAGGGCTTTTTGTAAAATTAAAATGTGGTGAATGACACCCAAATGAATAAAGAAGTCACTCCAATTTTTTTATTTTTAAAATGTTCATCAGCCAATAGGATTTGAGTAGCTCTTATCCTATTGGCTGATTTAAAATTTTCAGCCAATAGGAATTCAAGGTACGCCATATTTAAACGCGTACCTTGAATTCACTATTGAGTCTACGGCGGTGATCGTACGAAGAGGATCCTCCATACTCCGCGGTCTTCAGTCTTCGGTCCTGCTCCGTGCTCATCTCCTCTCGGTGCCGGCTTGGTCCTGGATGAAGAAGGAAGAGGTCCCCGCTTGGAAGAAGATGTCGGCCACTTGGAAGAAGACTTCACCGCCTGGAACAGGACCTTCTCCGTCGGACTTCAGGAACGGTGACTACCTATTTGGGGGTTAGAGTTTGGATTTTTTTATTTTTTGGTGTTTTGACTTTTTTTAGATTAGGGTTTTAATGGGCAATCGTAAAAGAGCTGAATGCCCCTTTTAAGGGCAGTAAAAGAGCTGAATGCCCTTTTAAGGGCAATGTCCATACAAATGCCCCTTTAGGGGCAATGGGTAGTTTAGGTTTTTTTAGTGTTAGGTTTATTTATTTTGGGGGGTTGGTGGGTGGTGGGTTTTACTGTTAGGGAGGAACTTAGAATTTATTTAAATGCAAAAGAGCTGTTTAACTTAGGGCAATGCATTACAAAAAGCCATTTTAAGGGCTATTGGTAGTTTAGCATTAGATAAGGGGGTGTTTTTATTTTGGGGGGCTTTTATATTTTCATAGGGATTAGGTTTAATTTTTTTATTTTGGATAATTTTGTTTATTATTTTCTGTAATGTTAGACTTTTTTATTTTTGGTAATTTTAGATTAATTTATTTTAATTTAATCTTAGGTTTATTATCTAAGGTTTTATTTTTTATAGTACTGTTAGGATTTTTTTATTTTAATTGTAATTTAGTATTTTATTATTTTATATAATTTGGGGTTAATTTAGTGGGTGTTAGGTTAGGGTGTTAGGGGGCTTAGTAATTAAATTAGTTATTTGTGTTGTGGGGGTTTGGCGGATTAGGGGTTAATAATAGGTTAATTAGGGTACTTGCGTTGTGGGGGTTTGGCAGATTAGGGGTTAATAGGTTAATTAGGGTACTTGCATTGTGGGTGAATGGCAGATTATGGGTTAATAATTTTATTAGGTATATTGCGTTGTCAGTTTAAGGGTTAATACATTTATTATTAGTTGTGATGTAGGGGGATTGTGGATATAGAGGTTTTTATGTGTCTGTCTTAGCGGGTTAGACTTTTAAGGGAGATTTGACTTTTTTTTTATTTTCTTAGGCGTTGGCAGTTTCTTACTGGCGACTCCAGAAATTTGTATTTAAACACATTTCTAGACATTGCTAGTTTAACCGACTTACGGCACTTTATGAACTGCCGGCTGGGTTTATGTGATTCCCCGTGAAATTACGGGCGGCGTGGATTTTAGCAGTTACGCTGAAGATTGCGCTGCATATGTAATCTCGCCCATGATTGGAAAAATTTGACTACCAAAATGTAAACAGTATGGAAAAGATTTCCTGAACCTTTTGATGTCGGAAAAATCCAGTTTGCGACATTTCGCAACAAATTAATATTTGTTCTGAGGACCTATCACATCCCTTTCATGTGGGTTCTGTGTCCTTCTCCTATCCTGTAAAAAAAAATTTAAATGTCCATTGTCAAATTATGTTCAAATTGTTTGGCTACAAAAATACAAAAAATGTTTATCTTATATATCAGGCACTCTAGATTATGGCAATATTTTCAAGCCTAATTTGTGCCAGAAATGCCAGATTTCCCTATACTGATATCTGATTCCTCAGGTAACTTGATTAACTATTTGCAATGTAAAATGTCAAACATTAACAAATAAAAATATAAATGTATTTACAAATATAGACATATATTTATATTTTTATTTGTGAATGCGGATTTAGTCTAAGACATGACTAAGGACCGGATACAGGTCTGGAACGTTGTTTTTGTACTTTGAACCATGGAATAAAAATTTAACAAACCAAATCTAGGCCGGAGTAACCTCTTTCATGTTTATTTGTTCATGAGGGGATGGCTGACCCTATACTCCATGCCTAAACTGCAAACAAAGGTGGCTGTTCCCTATACCTTTTCTGATGAGTGCCTGAGGATATGGTAGTTGTGAGTAGATCCAGGAAACTCCACAAACACATTCATAATGTGCATGTTGCCATTGCACACAAAGTGGACATTAATAGAATAAAAGTGTTGGCGATTGCGATATGCCATTTGCTGGTTCACGGTGGCCGCAAGGCAATTTGAGTGCAGTGTATTTTCCCCCACACATTGGGTATGCCCCAATATTCTATTAGTGCCTCTTGAGATCAGGACAAGTGTACAAAACAAAACAAATTTAACAAAATTAAACAAAAAATTCTGAACATGCTTAAAGTGGATTTGAAACCCCGTCAATACATTCAAAAAAGTTCCAAAGCTATAAATCTCCCACTACACTATCTTTTTTCTTTATTAGAATAAAGATATATCCCGTGACTCACAAGATGTGTGATGTCATGAAAATGGACCAAGCAGGAAGATAGCCCCCCTTTAAAAGGCAACAAATGAGATTAGACTAACATCCTTAATAAAGCCTTAGAAGTAAGGCTAAACAATTGTTGGATTTACTGTTTTTAAGGATCATTATAGACTGTTATTGCTGCTAAGGACTTATGTACTCTGATTGTTATAATAGCCTTAACAGCACTATGCCATTATACGCTGTTTAGAGGGCTTAGCAATCTCTCTGTGCATTTGTATATTTGTAACAGTGTATAATCTTAGTCCTGTGTATTTTAATAAAGCTGTATTTTATTATTTTAAACAAATACCGGTTCTTGTCTTGCTTGGGAAGCCGAGGGGCTAAAAACTACATGCAATAACACTTAGAGCTGAGATATAGCTCTAATACACTGGTTTTTAAACCTGTCCTCAGGCCTCCCCAACAATCCAGGTTTTATGGATTACCTTGGATGAGAGCAGGTAAAATAACCATGTTTACTAATTAGCTGATTGTTTCACCTGCGCTAGTTCAGATATACGGTACTCAAAATGTGACCTGTTAGGGGGAGGCCTGAGGACAGGTTTGAAAACCTGTGCTCTAATTAGTGTAAGTACCTGACTTGAATTGGAAGTTTCATATATATATATATACAGAGTGTACTATTGCTTCTCTCTCTTTCATTCACATATCACCCCCCCCGGAGACAAAGGGGGATATTTATCAAAGCATCAACTTTGTGTCAATGCGCTTGCCAGACATCGACAGACATCACTGTTGCAAACCTATATTCGACACCCTTATTTATGAAAAAAATCTGTTGAAAACATGTGAGTCAAGCCCGACGCGATGATCATCGGACTGAGCATCGGACTTTTGATAAACAAGAGTCATCGGTGTCGTGTATATCTTTATCTATTTAGTTCTTTACCTTGAATATCTATCAATTGAAGACATTTTAGTCTTCTTATTGCAACTTTATTCATACCATTGTAAATATATCTTATAATATCCTCATTGATATATATACAGTATATGTGTATATATATATATATATATATATCCCATAATGCTGTAAACAGCGCTCACCTGAAAAGTCCCGAGCACACAAGTAGAACCGGCACTATGGAGAGTGGGCGGGAACACCCCCCCCTTACTTTGGTCAATGCTCTGGCTGCTACAACAGGCCAAACTGCCGGACACACCCCAAACAGCAACGAGTGCAGTAAATAATCCAAAAAATAATAGCGCTCAGAGTCAGGCACAAAAGACTTGCAGACTTTGCTTACAATATGAAAGTTCCAAGACAAAGGCTTGATAAAAAAGTATCCAAACTTTATTCCACGGCTTAAAACGATAAAAATATATCCAAGTAAAATAACCAGCAGTGACTACTACCAACAGGTAACTGAACAGATCCTCCAACAGATGCGTTTCGTGCACATGCGCATGTGTTCACTGCTTACATGAGGATCAGCTCAGACACCCTTTAAAGGCTGTTCCGTACCTTGATTTCTAATTTTAAAAACCTGATTGGTTGCTAGCACTAAAATTGACACACCTATTAAAATACAGATCTTGACACTGAGGGAGGACACTACGGCTATTATTGTTGCCATTACTCTCGATAGCCATACTCACAAGTACATGCACTATCACTGCCCCTATGATACCATCGCTAGAATTACCAAGGGGGATGGATCTGGCCTAATACTGAACCCCTGACAACTGGGGGAATTGAGTATAGCCCCACACAACTAGTACAACAAGCTGCCACACAGGAACTGCTACATATAGGAGATTTGGGGCCATTCTAGGCTGTCTATCTTTCCTGCAACGGCGGGCTATTATAGTGGCTACAAGGGCAGCATCCCAGCAAGGTACACTCTCACCACCCCACACGTATCTTGAACTGTACTGAACCAAGAATTAATAGCCCTACTACGCCAGCTACTGTGAACCTCATCCCCTCTCCCTACCATTTCCCACCTGCCTCTACAGGTGGGTCATATCCTCATTCCCTTTACCCACTTCGTCAACAGGAGACACTTCCCCTGGGGAGGGGGGCAGGCACTGAAAACTGCTGTTGCTCCGTGTGAGGCCCTATGAAATAGAGACTGAACCTACAAAGAGCTCACACTCCATGAGAGTAGCCTGACTTTCTCCCACGATCTCTCTAACCACCTGCAGGAGATAAGATATTCGGCCCCAAGACTTTAGGAATAAACTGTCCTTACCTGAATATTTCTTTCTCTTTGTGGGGATCAACCCATGACAACATGTGATTAGGCCCTAAGTGTCTATAACCCCACTGGCCAATGTACCCCCATTAGCATGAGTGAAATATACATGTCCATGTAAACCAAGGCACCAGATATAAGGACTCCCAGATTAGACTGCCTTCACCAGAGTGCCCTCTTCATCTGGAGGAAATAGACCATAACAGCATGTAATTGAACACTAACTGTTCGTGGCCCCGCCGCCAAATGGGTTCATAATAGCATATGCAAAATAAAGAAGCAAGCTCTCAACAGTAGCTCACATATATCACTTGATAGTCTTGCATCCCATTATTGTGAGATGTCGCAGGCCCAGAAGAGGAAGCAGAAGCCCCAAGCTACGCCAAAAAGAACTGTGGTGGATCACTTTCAACACCGCTCTAACATGGCCCAGGTGAGATCAGAAGATGAATACTCAGATACGGGGAGTGCCTCAGACACCCAGGCCGGTTCAACCTTAAAGCAAAAGGCCTCACAGGCCCTGGAGATATCTAATAGTACTAACAACAATATGATAGAAACCATCCAATCCCTGTTAACCTCACATCATGATTCCTTGACTAAGAGATTCGATAGATCTCATGCCAACTTGAAGAGAGATATCGGTCTTATAGGAGAGAGAACTGATGCGCTGGAGCAATAGATCACACCAACCTTCTTAGCTATTCCCAATCCCTGGCCATTCAGATTACTGATTTGGAATTGAAGCTGGCAGACCTAGAAGATAGGTCGCGCCGCAACAATATACGCATCAAAGGCGTGCCAGAATCAGTTCTACCACAGGACCTTGAGAAATATCTGCATGGCCTATTTGAAGCTATACTGGGGTCAGCGACAGGAGATGAGAATCTCATAGACAGAGTACACAGAGCCCTTAGGGCACGGACAGCGGATGGTGGACAACCAAGAGATGTGATAGCGAGGCTCCACTACTATACCTACAGAGAAAAAATTGTCAGAGCTTTAGCCAGAAACAAGCAATTGCCTGAAGAATATACAGGTTTGCAAATTTACCCAGATCTTTCTACTCACACGCTACAGATCCGCAGGCATTTTCAGCCCTATACCAAAATACTAAGAGAGAGAGATCTGAAGTACAGATGGGGGTTCCCAGTAAGGCTCTTCATCACCAAGGACAGTCACCAATACATGGCCTCTACCCCTCAACAGGCACGTGAGTTGCTACAAAAGTGGAACTTGCTCCCTCCGGATAGAGAAGATCGATCTCCCGACATGGAAATAGGCAATGGACTGCGGGCATCAGCCCCGCCATGGAAGCCACTACCACAAAGATCCTCTGGTACTCCTGGAACATCCAATGAAGCCTTTAAGAAGCGCAGAGATTCTACTGATCCACAACGAGATGCAGACAAATAGAGAGCTTGTCTGCTTTTTTTTTTCTTGCTCTACTTGTATTACTTACTTTGTTCACTCTATTTGCTGGACCCTCTGAAAGAAGAAGATGACTCATCATAGGAGGGACTGCTCTACAATACTTAAGGACTACCATGCTGACTAAGCAGGATGAAGATGGGTGAGACCTAAGCAATTATATATTATAGTTTGTTTGCTTGCTTGCCCAGGTAATGGACAATTGCCATAATCCTTAAACATGTTTGTTTTCTTGCTTTGCTTGCATTTGAACAATTGTTTTGATGTATTGAGTTATTGGTCACATACATATTGTTAGATTATTACACAGTTCCATATACTTAGGCAACTGAACACCCATAAGCTTATTTATACTACTCCCTTCAACACTTAGTAGCAGGAGACACTGAGAGGAGGCAGAAAACTTACATCTGAGTGCTCCTAACCGGTGCGTGGCCCCCCCCATACTAGGGCCTTACTCATGAGTAGGGTATACACCCTACCTATATCATATCTTAATGCCTCCTACTAAGCCCTGTCCTACATTGGGAGTATGGAGGCGTCTAATTTAACTTAACTTAAACGCGGCTATCTTACCAGATGACTAACATGCCCTTACCCATACTCCTAGCTGTAAGTTCCTAACTCCTATGACACATAGATCCACAGTTAGTACCCTAGAAGATTAGGGATAATTTTATGCCCTCTAGTGATTCACCCTCGTTAGACATAAGCCGCCAACCTAAGTAATACCTTCATTGATTAATGACCCAGCTGTCTATCATGCAGAGGACCCTGAGCTACAACCCTAATGCCCCCCTCAGTTAGTTCAGCTACGATAAGGCGCAGATCAGGTCCCTAACGAGAGCAGGAGTATGTAATGAATAGGGCTCTATACAAGGTACAGGGAGTTAAGTAATACCTAGAAAAGGAAAGGAAGTTGATACGCCGCCAATCATTTTATGATGTATCGCCTAGTTCTGTTCATGATCCCTCCTATTGATGTTGAGGTTAATGTTTATATTATGAGAGTTACAGCATTGAATGTTTTATTTTATATGAAGTACATATGCAATATATATGCTTTTTCATTCAACAGATTTATAACCCGTATTTTAAGTCGGCGGGGCCATGGACCCCTCTCCGCTTAGCTCCCCCCCACTACATTAGTTGTGCCCCACTGGCAAAGGCCGGTTGGTGCACTCATTGCGAAAGTGTGTACTTATCACTTTTATCTAGTCATAGTGATTTCCTTTTATAAATACTTCTCAGTTAATATATATCACGTTTTCCTAGCCCTCACAGCATAGGGCTGATTCGTCACATTTGACTGCTAGACTGATTTTTCACCCCAAGTAACCCGGGCACCCCCCCGCCACCCCCAAAATGGCCCCCCTACGTATAGCTACGCTGAATGCGCAAGGCTTAAATTCCCCCACTAAGAGGAAATTGTTACAGCAATATCTCCTAGCACATAAAATACATATCATGTTCCTACAGGAGACACACTGGATGGGGGAACCCCGACTCTCTGGAATTTCCCGATACTTCCCAGTATGTGAAACTGCCTCCAACTCTGAGGGCAAGACTAAAGGAGTTGCCCTCTTGATTAGTAGAGACTTGTCCTATACCATGGAGTATATTGAAAGAGATAGTGAGGGCAGGTACCTGATACTTATCTGTTCACTTAATAACACACTGTTCACACTAGTCTCATTATATGCACCTAACTCCAAACAAGTTCCCTTCCTCCGTAAACTATTAGCACACGTAGAACAGATCAAACGAGGACACCTAATCATTGGGGGAGATTTCAATATGGTCTGGGACCCAGCCAAAGACAAGCAATCCACCATCACGATACACTCCGACAGGAATGTCTCCTCTACCTCCAACGCTTTCCGGAAACTCATATACCAACATAACCTCTATGACGCTTGGAGATGCTTAGCACCTTCCGAGAAAGACTTTACACACTATTCAAAAGCCCACAATTCATATTCCAGGCTTGATCATATATTCTGTGACTCGTGGTCTCTAGACCAACTTGCTAATCCTTCCATCAAACCGTGTACGTGGTCGGACCATGACATGGTCTGCTTAGATTTCACTCAGCTACAAACCCTGACTAATAGGCCGCCATGGCGACTTCCTGAGCAATGGCTCTCTGATATAGAACTTCCAGCACTCCAGGAGGTTGTGAAGGAGTTTCTGTCACATAATGACACAGGAACCACTGACATTGACATGGTTTGGGCCGCTCTTAAAGCATTCCTGCGGGGTCACTTTATTAAGAAAATGGCCCGACTGCGTAAAGAGAATAGCCAGCCATTAGCAAAGCTATATGGAGAGCTTCGCGCCCTTGAGCAGACAAACAAAACGAGCCCTAGTGTTCAGGTCGCCAGTCAAATTGGACTTATTAGGGAAGAAATCTCCAAGAGAGATTTAGCCCGGGTCCAGGAGACTCTACGTAATCTCAAACAATTGTATTACCACAAAGGGAATAGGGCAGACAAGCTACTAGCTAACAAACTACGCATGCGCACATTGCAGAAAAGGATACCTCACATAGCGACGTGCAGTGGTGTGGTACATTCTCCTAAAGAAATAGGCACTGCGTTTGCTAGTTATTACTCTTCCCTATACAATCTTGGGCAATCTGAAGCAACTGGTGGATCTGACCATGGCGACATCCTCAAATTCCTAGAAACACTACCTATACCCACTCTAACTGAGGAATCTAGAACCGAATTGCAGCGACAGTTCACACTAGAAGAGGTTAAAGCAGCCATAGAAGACCTCGCACCCCATAAGGCCCCTGGACCAGATGGGTTCACGGCAAAGTTCTATCGAACACTTAGCCCGATCATAACACCGATACTGCTCCGACTATTCCAAAAAGTAGCAACCACAGGCGCCTTCCTAGCAGAATTCCTGGAAGCAAACATTACCACAATTCATAAGGAAGGTAAAGACCCACTACTGTGCTCTAGCTACAGACCCATCTCACTCATCAATGTAGATGCAAAAATCTACGCTAAAATATTAGCTAATAGGCTAGGGAAGCACCTGCAGACAATCATACACCTAGACCAGGTGGGCTTCGTACAAGGAAGACAGGGTTCCGATAATACTCGGCGCCTTTTAAATATCTTCTCAGAGGCCGCGGATATGGGACTTCCGGAACTCACCCTGTCATTTGATGCCGAAAAGGCCTTCGACAGGGTGAGATGGGACTACTTATTTCAAACTCTATCAGCATTTGGAATACCGGATTCCTTCATCACAGCGACCAAGGCGCTGTACTCGGCCCCCACTGCAGTTGTTAGAGGATTAGGATTCTGCTCTCCTAAGATCACAATTAGTAACCGAACTAGACAGGGATGCCCCCTCTCCCCTCTACTGTTTGTTTTGGCTATTGAGCCCCTGGCGATCGCAATTAGAGAATCAAAACAGATTCATGGCGTACAGATGCATGACATCCCTCAGAAACTCGCGCTATTTGCCGACGATCTTACGGTCTTTCTTTCCGACCCAACTGACTCTATCCCCCCGTTAATGGCCCTTTTCGCACAATTCGGAGAAATCTCCTATTACAAACTTAATGTGACCAAGACGGAGGCCTACTCCATTAATATTCCGCAGCATGAACGGGAAGAGATCCAGCTTGCCTACTCTTTCAAGTGGTCCTGCAAAGCAGTTCGCCACCTGGGAGTTTTTCTCTCCCATAAAAAGTCGGTGGTGATCAAGGAAAACTTTGAAAAGCTGCTAAAAGCCATCACTTTGGAGCTTCACTCTAAAAGATATAGTGAAATATCCTGGATGGGCAGAATAGCGGCTCTTAAAATGATGATCTTACCAAAGATCACTTACCTGTTCCACTGCATTCCGATGCCAGTCCCATACACATTGATTAGGAAGTTTCAGACCCTCTTTAATTCATACACTTGGCAGGATAAAAGACCCAGAGTAGCTGCACACATCCTGCAGATGCCGATAGAGAAAGGAGGCCTTGGTCTCCCTAGTATTCGGAAATATTATGAAGCGGCGATGCTAACCCATGCTACTGCGTGGGGTAAAGATCTCCCCCCAACAAGGTGGAGAGATTTAGAGCAGGCCTCATTACCAGCTTACCTCTATCTCGAAGATTTGCTCTGGCTACCCCCACACTGGCAAGCCAAAGTTCATGTCGCTAACAATATAGTGAAAGGATGCCAAGAAGCTTGGTATAAGCTGCGCCATAACAAATTGGTGTCCCCGCACCCCTCACCAATACACCCAATAAGGGCCCTTCTGGTGGGGCTACTCAATACACATCCTAGCACATGGGCTACTACGGGTATAAACACAGTGGGTGACTTTTACTGCAACAGACAATTAAGAACACATAGAGACATGCTGGGCCTCCCTACGCTAACTCCCAAACACCAATTTGACTTACTGAGACTCCGTACATTGTTGAAATCCTGGGTTTTTTTTACAACCAATACCCAACAGCATAAACCCCTCACAGTACATTATCACTGTCTTATTGAAGAAGAGACTATTCCAAAAACAATTCATATGGCTGCATGGGAGAGGGATTTACAGGCCACATTTCCACCAGATGCCTGGGACAAGGCCATTAGCTTAACGAAAAAAGCAACCCATTGTGTCACTCTCTATGAGTTATACTTCAAAATAATCACCAGATGGCACTTAGTACCCACAAAGCTACAGAAGCTTTTTCCTGACCACTCACAGCAGTGCTGGAGGGAGTGCGGAGAGCCGGGGTCCCCCATCCACGTCTGGTGGACCTGTCCTAAACTGACGACTTATTGGCAGAAAATCGAAAAGATCTGTACAGACTTAGAGCTAGCGCCAACCTTGAGCCCAGCCCTGGCCATACTACACCTAGGTGTGGACAAGCTCCCCAAATCCAAACAAAAGCTTTTGATATATATCCTCATCTCTGCTAAATTACTAATAGCTAGGAATTGGAAAAAGAGCCAACCCCCCAGGATACAGAGTGTAATTGAGGGAGTGAACTATATCAAAAACATGGAAAATTATGTGGCTAGGGAACAAGGGCAATTACACAATTACTGCCTGATTTGGGAACCGTGGGAAACCATGCTGACTCACCTAACCCCCACTTGAACACTCAGAAATAGGAAGATAAATAGGAATACG
Source organism: Bombina bombina (assembly GCF_027579735.1). Lineage (NCBI taxonomy): Eukaryota > Metazoa > Chordata > Amphibia > Anura > Bombinatoridae > Bombina > Bombina bombina. The sequence continues at coordinate 847,281,977 of NC_069501.1, forward strand.
CCTCTTCTAGCTACCTCAGCCTCCAACCCCTTCATATGCCCCTTTTCCCCCACACCTTCCCAGAAACCAAGACAGAAGCCCAATATCCCCACTAGCAGATAATGAGCGGAGAGGGGTCGGAAGGCCCCTCCATAACAATAGGAAACTGTGAAGTAACATGACAGTTAAAACCACACTACTTAATCACTTCCATTGACTGGATTGCTGTTCTAAGGTTAACACCTTTGTAGAATGATGATATACGATTGTATACTCATGAAAGTATACAATATGTACAAAAGGTGACCTCTGTAAAAACGAGGACTCCCTTGCAGGGAGAAATTTACATTGTCATTGATATTCTATAGTTACTGAACCTAGCACATGTAAATGTACTTTTTATGCTTTACTGATTCTTGATGTTATATATACCTCTACTTGAGAAAAGTACTCTGTTAACATTATGTCCTCAATAAAAAACGTTTTATAAAAAAAAAAAAAATACAGATCTTGAGAAGTGCACATAGAAATCTAGATGGAATACATAGTATGCTTACACTGTGCAGCATATATGAATATATTGAACACATGCCCAATCATTTTAGTGCATATTGGTGTACTGATTATTTTGTACATGTCTAATGAGTATCTAACTAAAGTCCACCCTATCCTAATACACAGGTACCATCTATATAAACACATTTGTAAGTATCATTACTTATTCATAGCACATAATACGTGAATGCTAAAAAGGCATCTTATATGGCACACTGAAAACACCTACGTATTGAACATACATTCTAATCAAAACCAAAGTATATATAAAAAACATATGCATCTACTGAGTAGGTTTAAAGGCGCTCTCTATAAAAAACGCTAATATTGCTAATCATCACATATCTATAATTGTGAAAGTTAAAGAGAAAAGATGCTCTCTTCATGATAGAGCGCTACCAGAGTTAAAAAGATACTCTATGGAAAGTAATTTAAACAAATACATCTAGTTTGGATATTTTTTATCAAGCCTTTGTCTTGGAACTTTCATATTGTAAGCGAAGTCTGCAAGTCTTTTGTGCCTGACTCTGAGCGCTATTATTTTTTGGATTATATATATATATATATATATATATATATATGTGTATATATATATATATATATATATATATACACATATATATATATATATACACACACACATATATATATATATGTTTAAAATAAAAAAAAAATATATATATATATATATATGTGTGTGTATATATATATGTGTTATGTCAATGTTTACATGTTCCTCAATGTTGTAATGTTTGAATAAAGCAATGTTGTCTTTCATATCTCTGTATTTATTCATACGACTATTTGTAGATATTTTAAATATATTATTTATCAGATCAATAATATTTGAAAATATAACATGTAATATGAAGCATTAGTCAATTAATTGTTCAATTTCAAAGAATGTTAGTTCTGATCTTAAAGGGACATCAAACTCATATATGTTATTTCATTATACAGATAGACAAGACAATCTCAAGCAACATTAATCCTTTTCACTCCTATTATTCCTCAGATATCCTATTTATTAGAAATAGCAATGCATAAGTGTAAGCCAACCACATGATTCATCTATGTGCAGACATCAATCAGCAGCTATATACTTTATGTAAATATGCTCCTCATTAAAGTATAGAAAAAATAATGAAGATAAATAAAATATATATCAAACGGTTCCAGTCCAGGCACTGACCAGGCAGCCGGAGCAGCTAAAATCATCCCTTTTACATCCTGTGCACGGGAAGGCTAAGCTGTCAGCTGTTGGAGGCACAGACATTAAATCCTGCATCCCGTAGTCTGCATTGTCCCCCAGGGACCGACTTACTTTAACACACAGAGCTCGATAACATCCAGCAGTTCTACTCCCAGCGCTCCCCAATGCAGCTGGTCGCATCGGCCTCAGCTACACCAGAGGAATAGCCAGGCAGCTCAGCTCTGGAGGGAGTTATCAGTCTCTGGGTACTTACGAGGTGGCCTTGTGGAGAAGGGAGACAGCAAAGGGTAGCCTGAGGATAAAGGAGGCTTTTGGCGCAAATCACCATCTTGGATTTGTAAGTGTGACGCCGGATCAATATTCACTCACACTGATACACAATCCACATTGTACGGACCCTACGCTACTGACTCAAGCCCACACATACCCATACTCCCAGGATTGTCTCTCTGGGCTAAGGGCAAACCACGGCTCCCTACTGTGTAAAGGGGATTTTATACAGAGGTGGCTATTATATCAGGAGAATTCACAGCCAGGGATAATGTTTAGAGGCCTATTGAGCTTACCTAATAAGACAACAGCTTCATATAGGTGCCTGCTCTTTCTTTCCAATAAAGTTGGGACAGTTACGCTGGTGTGATACACAGATGTTTTATTTACCCCTCCAGGCCTGCTAAGTCAAGTGACATTTATACTTAGGCAGTGAGACCTTGGGTGCTACAGTGGCTTATAAGGAGATATTTCTGACAAGCTAAAGAGACTTTTTTACAAACGGGCCCATTGTTATACCTAAACCTCAGTTGGTTTGAACACTATCAAATTAAGGACAGTACCCTAGGGAACATTTAGCCCTCTGACTTCACTTCTACCATAAACTGAGGGCATCCCCAATAACCAATAGTGTTGCTCTGACTACCATATAGATACAGTATATTCCCCAAGCCACATACGCAAATACTGGCATATTGCCCTTAGCAGTATACCAGAGCAATTACCTGGGTCAGAGTAGTACTACAAGCAGACAAGCCTTATAGTAAAGAGCAAACAACCACGCTAACCAGCGGAAACAATTTCTCTCCTCCTTTATTTTCCAAGACTGGGGAAGACTTAAAAGAGACTGTATGTAGGCCTACTTCCCATACAAATTATGGGGTGTGTCAAACCATCTGCCTAGTGAATAAGGTTCAGCTACATCCCCAGTATCTAGTGGATACCATTATCTGCTAAAAAAACAAACCCATAAAGACTGTTAGCTGTATCTCTCCTCACCCTTTCCCGCTCCCAAGCCACGAGCGGGTCATATCCCCTATCCTTTTCCGTCAGTGTCCAGTGGTGACATAGCCCCTGGGGAGAGACACGCTCTCATCTTAGAACAAGGTATAAGGTTACTGGGTGCCTTCTGTGGATAATATCATAGCAAGCTCCACTTACTTTTTTTATTTTTTTTATTGGATCTCCAATAAGTGCTACCATGGCTTAAATTTCTTGGGCCACATCTTCCCGAGGGGCCACCTCAGAATCTTGGATCTTCATATAACTTTATACAGAACAGTGTAAGACTATCATGCCCCAGGGCAATAGAAGGAAACACTCAGTTGTACTCCCAAAGAAATCCCTTGCAGACCACTTCAAGGCCGCTGCTCATTCTGAGAGCAACAGTCAGAGCCCTGGGGTGATTCCCCACTCTGAGACCATGATTCACAACACACCACCACCGATAGCCCCTTTGGCAGCTTTGGATGGAACAACGGCTTCAGCTATAATTGACACTCTAACAGAAAGAATGAAAAATCTTGAAGAAATTCTTACCAAGACAATCCAACGATCAGTGGCTGAACTACAGAGAGACATTGGAGCTATTAGTGAACGCACCGAAGCTCTGGAACATAAGCAAGAAGACCTTGCTATAGAACAAGCTAATTTGCTTACCCACTCACAACATATAGTGGATCACCTGGATATTATTGAGGCAAAAGTAGCAGATCTCGAAGACCGTTCGAGACGGAACAATCTCAGGTTCCAAGGCATATCGGAAGATGTGTCGCCCAGTGAAATAGGATATTTCATTCTAGAGTATTGTAAACACCTCAATCCATCTACGAATGAATCTGAATCACTTATCGACAGAGCGCACAGACTCCCAAGAGGACGGAATGTTTCAGCCGACAAACCGAGAGATACAATTGTGCGTTTCCACTACTTTACATATAAAGAGCAAATACTGAAAGCAGCCTTTAACACCTCCTCTCTGCCTGAAGGGGTCAGGCACATACAGGTCTTCCCTGACCTATCACAATATACGATGAAGAAAAGGGCCTCTTTCCGGGAAATTACAACTACTCTCAGAAAAAGGGGGATTAAATACTGCTGGGGATACCCAACAAAGCTCCTTATACACAAAGATGGCTCCATAATCATTTTGGATGACCCCTCTCGGGGCAGAGAACTCCTAGATCGGTGGTCCCAAGGAGTTTCAAGACCACTGGCCCTAAAGCCAGCTAGACCTACTGGGACTCAGGATCTTCAAACTCCAGGACACCAGAGGTCTGAGAGATTTAACCCTATGGCTAGGGAATGGAATCCTCTTCCACAGAGATCACATGCCCTGAATGCTAAGTGTCAAAATCAGGACTTTGATTCTGTTCTGGACTGAGATAATGTGGACTTGGCTATGTTTTTTAGAACCTGTAACTACCAATAACGAAGACCTAAGAACGCCAAATAGTAATGTATATTTATATTTCATTCTAATGTTTTCCTATTCTAGTTGTTATCCTGTTTATTTGTTAGGAGCTATTTGCTATCTAACCACAACAGGGGGAGATCCACTATGGCCCATTTGAGTCCCCTAGAGGTGGGATGTACCCCCAGGTGATGCCATACTTCCAGAAGGGGCTATACTACAGTAGGAAATTTCTTGCACCTGGTAATATGATGAGGATTACACTAGTACCTAACAATTAAATGACATAGTCTGGGTCCTATTCTCAACCTAAATTGACAGTACCTAGATGTATTTGACTTCCTGAGATGATACCCTATACATATTTGAGACAGGAGGGTATAGACCATTGAAGTGTGTTTTTATTAAATCACATTATTTCTTTACTCTAATGGTTTAACTTATTTTCTTATTTAGGGATGCTTCTACATGGTTGCTATGGGTTCAACTCTCATTCCACCTAATATAGTCCCAAAACTTCAGGATACGCCCTCACTAGACCCCGGATTTAGAACCGGAGTTAAAGACACAATAGGACAACTGTTCACCCATACATTTAGTCTAAGACGACTCGAGTTGCTACTTACTACAGAAGCCCTACTTAGGACACACTACCCCTACCATCCTAGACTATGTACAACCTATACCTAGGTCGACTTCCCGAGATGATCAGTTATATGAATTCTTACTGGCCCAATGGGTGTCCCGTTATTTAGGGTACACAGCCCTAGTCTTAAGTATCCCTCTAACAGAATATCTTAACTCAGGGTGATAGCAATGCTTTATGGACTCATACTCTAGGACACGTAGAAGAGCTGACATATGTCTCCTTAGATAACTAGTTTTAGCCTATTATAGGACATCCATATAGTTTCAGATATTATATTACTACTGTTTTGTGGGGACATGTTTCTTTAGTATGTTTGTTTATTCATAATTAACTAGCGTATTGTTATTGCTACTTGATTGTGATATGTTTTATCTGTTTTCTTCATATGCTTTGATACCCCAAGGTCATAACTCAAGACAAATAGTAGGCGAAATGTTCCCAATCCCCCCTCCCCAATAGTCAAAACACGATCCCTAATACTCTTAATAACTCCACGAGACGTCACTCATTTTTCCTAGCTTAATTTTTAAATATTTGCCCCTCGGGGGGGATAGGCCCCCATGTTCCACATTGCTGTCACTCTATTATCCCTTTCAGGGATATTATCACATTCCTTTTATTGTATATACTGAGTCCAAACTCACACAGCCTTAAAAGCTCCGCCCCCCCTTTCACTTCATCCCCTTAGTCCCCCCCAGTGTTTCTCATAAACGACCAGTATGATAGTTGCCCTGAATCCCTTACCCCAATTCTGCACACCTTTGAGCTTACTTCGTAAGCAGTGGAAAATATATCCTGTGGAAATGTATCTATGTGTTTCATGTATGTTTGAATGTTCCATTTGTTTTACAACTTGAGGTGGTCTTGACTGGTACACGGGTACTGACTGCGATACACTTTTGGTAACGTAGTTGTTCCAGATCCCCTGCCTCCTCTCCAACCCTAACCTTAGCCCCACCTACCCCTTTCGCCCTCAAGCCTGCACCTCCACCTCCAGTTCCCTCCCACTCTTCAACCTCCTCCTAGATATTCCCCCCCCCGCCTTTTTTTTTCTCTCTCTTCCTCTGTCCTTGTTTGGAGGAATTTAAATTATAGTATACTCTCCACCTATTACCCTCACCATTTTGAACACTAGGGGGCTAAACTCCCCGACAAAGAGGAGCTTATTGGTGAAATACCTGCTAACTCAAAAAACTGATATAGGATTTCTGCAAGAGACCCATTGGGTGGATGGTGATGAGCTGAGACTAAAAACTCCACTCTTCCCAATTGTATATATGGCCTCCTATGTTGGTAAAAGCAGAGGGGTTGCTATACTGGTCAATCAAAATCTCGCTTTCCAATGCTTACATGTTGAACAAGATGTAGAGGGGAGATATTTGATGCTAATGTGTAAATTGAATTACTGCCTGTTTACACTGGTTAATATTTATGCTCCCAACAAGGTCAACTGAAATTTCTTAGGAAAAACATTAGATCTGGTTGAAAAAATAAAACACTCTAGCGATGCATATATTAATTAATCTGCCCCAAAATTTCGGGACTTGGTGTATCAGTATCAACTCTTTGACATTTGGTGTTCTTTATACCCCTCAGACAAAGATTATTCGTATTTATCCCCAACCCATAGACCTTATTCCCGCATAGACTATTTCTTCACTGACTCCTGGACTATAAATAGCATTCGTACTGCTAAAATATCCTCTTGTCCTTGGTCAGATCATGATGCGGTTACTATTACTTTACCAGGGAATACGTCGCTATCCTCCAGACCCGGGTGGAAATTCCCCCAAACCCTCTGGGCTGATCCTTTATTCCTTGGGTCTTTACAAGAGACTACCATTGATTTCCTCTGGAACAATCCAGAGGGATCTACTTCCCACCAAACCAGATGGGCAGCATTCAAGGCCTACATCCGAGGGTTCTGCATTAGCAAAGATTAAAAGAGATCGGGGAGCACCCCTAGGCAAACTGATGTGTGACCTCAGGGAAACGGATCGGTTAAATAAAACTAACCCTACACAGACTTACTCAGACAAATTGTCCCGTCTCAAGGGCCTTATCAAGGAAAGAGAGGTTAGCGGTAGACAGGGCCATGGTAGCTATAGAGCAGGGTGAATTGGAGCGTAGGGAGAGGGCAGACGAAGACAACCGGCATTTTAACCGAAATCTCTTCATGCTTATTCATTTACAGTCATCAAGGGAGAGATCACCTCCACAATCTCCCACTGCCTCTAAGCGTTCAAAAGATTAGAACGCTTAGTTTATATATATATATATATATATATATATATATATAATTTTCAAAAATATATAATTAATAATTTAATTTGGTTTCTGCATGCTAATAATTTTATTTATTTTTTTACTTGTTTTCAGATTATCATATCAATAAATGATATTCTTATTTAATAAATTTGTTTGTTTTTATTTTATTTACATAATACAAATGTTACAAATTCTTGTTCAAATTCAATGCATGGGTAAGATATACTTTGCTCTGTTTATTAAAGGGTCAATCTACACAAGAGTTTTTATTGTTTAAAATAAATAGATTAACCATTAATAAGTCATGATTTTTGCATAAACAACTCAGTTCTACTAAAAGGTACATGAATCCAAAATATTTATTTCATGAATCATATATATCATGTGATAGTAAACTACTTTCTAATTGAATTCTATTATGTAGATTGATTCCTTCTCTTCTATCCCTTTATGAAAAACTTGTAGTTAAAGGGACACTGAACAAAAACATTTTCTTTTATGATTTAAAGAAAATTTCAAATTTACTAATATTATCAATTTATATTCGTTCTCTTGCTAGACATAAAAGCTAAGGAGACAGCAAATATTTGGTTCATAACGATGGGCAGCACTTGTTTATTGGTGGATGCATTTATCCACCAATCAGCAAGAGCAACGCAGGTTGTGAATAAAAAATAGCACGGCTTCAAAAATTACATTTTTGATTTTCAAATAAAGATAGCAAGAGAATGATGAAAAATTGATGATAGGAGAAAATTAGAAGGTTGATCAAAAATGCATGCTCTATCTGATTCATGATAGCAAATATTTGGTTGTAGTATCCCATTAATCTCATGAGAATATAAGAATATAGGTGACAGTGATTGCTGATCATTGTTCTCTCTCTCTCTATGTATATCTATCTATCTATCTATCTATACACATATATATATATATAAAAATATATATATATATATATATATATATATATATATATATATATATATATATATATAACACAGAAGGGGACTGCACTCTCAGACTAGACACACATCCTATGACTCTGAAACATGCTCAGCCCTGGGTGCTCACTGGCACTCACAGGAAGCTGCGCTGTCCCCAGAGTCACATGCAGTTAACCTCAGACAGGCCTGGGTGCAAGGTCCATAGGGAAAGATAAAAAACAAATTAAAACAACACACAGAGAAAGTCCAGCACTCCCTTACAAGCTCTAAGATAAGATTAACAGCAAAAATGGAAGGGTCAGTTACAGCTTTTGGCCAAATGGACAAGCCCAGGTACCTCGTCAAGGTCCCTTCAAAAACCTGGGTCCCTAAAGCAGCCACACAATGCAAGCTCTCAATCAAAAAAACTTGGAACATGTGAAGGGTGCACAGTTAACTAACCTTTCTATTTTTGCTTTTAATCTTAGCTGAGAGCTTGTAAGTGAGTGCTGGACTCTCTCTATGTGAAAAAATATTTATTTATATAGATATATATATATATATATATATATATATATATATATATATATATATATATAGTGGTATAAGTAGAATGTAACTGCTCAGGGTACCTGAGTAGAAACAAGCGTTACTCCTATGAATGCGCTAGTCAGATGTAAAAAGAATGTGTAAGACAGCTATTAGGGACATATATTTAACTAGAATGAACCTAGTTAACTATAAGAAAATAGTAGAACAGAGAGTAAACAGCGCTTACAATTCTTATAAATTTGAGAAGTATGAGTCTCTTATGGAGAAATAATATAATAAGTCCTTAGATGTCCTTAGGTATGTTAATGTAGATCCAAGTGTAGTGGAAATAAATAAAATACCCTTACCAAAAATTTGCCACATAGGAGGGTATATCAGATGATGAGTAGAGCTTGAATAGTGTATCCTTTGTTTTCGTCTGCCTCTTGGAGTAGAAGGAAATGTAGATCCTTCTGTGATGGTCTCCCAAAACTTCCTATGTAGGTATGCTTGTTGCCTCTTGGAGTTGCTATCTGTGGTCTTGGTATGAACTTTCTTATCCGTTGGTGTACCCAGAAAGACAGAAAAGCATAGATAGTGTAATACCGTTTTTATTATAATAAAACAATAAAATAAGCATACCTTACACTCACATTTTCTGTCCTCAAGTATTATGAGGTATATTCAAAACACATAGGGTTAGAGGTGGTCTCTTGTCAGATTCCCCTGATGTTATATCCCAGATTGGTCAGAAAATGTATAGTGAGTCAAACCCAGTACATTAGGCTTGTCAGGCCAGTAGGTAAAGCAGTGGGGACAGTTTGTTTAGTATATGCAATCAAGCAGTAGTTAGTCCAATATGTTTAAGCTTGTTAGCAAGTAAAGCAGATTGAGCATATAGCTTATCCAATATGTCTAAGCTTAAGCTTGTCAAGTTAGCAAGTAAAGCAGTATAAGCAGTCTGAAGAAGAAGGATATCAGTCAACATTTGAAACGCGTCAGGGCACTTATAGAGTTACTCTATTGATTTTAAAACCTCCTGTTTTAAATCCTCCTGCTTTTAATTTTATTTCATGCTCTTTATGCATTTAATATTGTTTTTACTGCCTACAATATAACTAACTGCTTATACTGCTTTACTTGCTAACTTGACAAGCTTAAGCTTAGACATATTGGATAAGCTATATGATCAATCTGCTTATATATATATTTATATATACATATACACACACACACACACATATATATATATATATATATATATATATATATATATATATATATATTGTCATTGGCTCACACATGTATTCATTCAGAAACATGTAGTGCATTGCTGCTCCTTCAACAAATGATACCAACAGAATGAATTAAATTTTGTTGTATTAGTGAAATGTAAACTTGTTTAATTATTTATGTTCTACATAAATCCTTAAATAACATATTTTTGGTTTCATGTCCGATTATTATAAATTTGACCTCTTATTACATTGTATCTTAGCATCTCGTGACAGCCCTCTGATTCCATAATATTTCATTTAATATTTTTTGACTTGCATATTAGCCAATTAGTGCTGTGTCTGCAACAAGCAACGTGCGTGAGAACAATGCTATCTATAAGGCTTACATGAAAAAGCACTCCCCTCTTGCTAAAAGCTAAATATTGAATGTGATAAGAGGTAACCTTGAAGTTCTTAGATATTATCAGATGAGCCTACCTAGTTTGATCTTTCAAATAAGAATAAAAAGAGAAGAAAGAAGAATACAGGGTATACAATAATTTTAAATTGGAATGTTGCTTCAAATTACATGCCCTATCTGATTAATGAAGGTTTAACTGTGACTATGCTGTCACTTTAACATTCCCAAACACGAGAGCTTAAAACCTTGTTAAAAAGAATGTTTAATGTAAAAAAAAACAGTTATTCCAAAAATATATTGACAATCATAGAAAGACATTAAAAAGAAAAACAGAGTCAAGTGTACACCCATTTTTATTTTTATTTGAAGATATTTATTTAAAGATCGGTTATGACAAACCTTTGCATTGAACAATTGCAAGATAGCCAAAATGAACTACTTTTGGTCAATAGCAAGACAATAAAATAAAATATCATGTACTAGTCAATATTTAAATGACAATAATTGCAAAATATCCAAAATATATCATATTTTGGAATAGAAACAATAGTGTAAAATAATATTTCAGAAATAAAAATACTGTATGATACACTGTCATCGCTGACAACATTATTTGGCAAAAACCGCCTGAATATAGTCTGCTCGAGCTTGGACTCCCCTTGCATCATTTTCCTCTAACAGAGCTAAATGATCACCATACTCGGGGACATCCAAGCTCTCCAGATCTATATCAGGGATTTGAATGGCAATGTTGTGCAACATACAGAATATAACAAAAATAAAAGAGACTTTGAAGAGGGCGTACTTAAGAACTCTGCCAAAGATATCCAAGCATTGGAAACAACGCCTAGACCTGTCACAGCCTGGAATTATCCAGTTGGCAAAAAATAGAGGACCGATAGTAACTTTACCATCCCAGGGATTGCCCTAGTCCTTGCAGTCAGTGGTTTGAGAAAGTCCTTGATTTCGACATAGAGCCTCTCAATAGAAGCCCTATCGATGGATCACCTCTCGATCACTGAGGGCATGGAGACCAACCCTAGGCAGGAAGACCCTCAGCACCCGCTGGCATTTTTGTTGATGCTCCGCAGCTATCATCACCCGTCTTGCCCTGTGTCTCTATAATAGCAAGACAAACCGTATCATGTTCACAATCTCCATTGCCAAAGAATAATAAAATTAAGTGTGTGGATTGAAACCCCTTTTTATAATGCCAAGTTCTCCAGCTGTAAATGATTGCAATAATTGATTGAATAACTTATGCGCCACACATTACATAACATACAAATTAATGACAGGTTTTCTGTATTTCACGTCATTATACGAGCACAAAAATGTATGCGTCATTGTACGAGCACAAAGTTTTTGTTTAGAAGGTAATATGTATGGAATCACCATCCAGTTGAGTTCACTAGCTGTAAATGCAGGTGTATGCTTGAAATTGATTGTGCAATTAACTAAATTACTTATGCACAACACATGAGTATTTAGCTATAGATAAAATCATTACTATGGTTTTCTGTTTTTGGATGGCAGCGTCGTGGAGGCTTAAAAGGTCAGTGATTATGGGGTTTTTTAGACTCCCATATTAAAGAACAATGTGGTGTATTAACATTGCCAAACATGACTTAGAAAGAGAATGCAATGTTGAACATATTGAAATATAATTAGTATGCAATATGCGAATGATCAGAATTCCGCTTGAATACCACAGTTTTCCACTTGAATAACACAAGCATCGATCTGTGTCAAATTGAGATCACGGGAGCGTATATTACATCACAAATTTCAACATTTGACGATCTGAACACTTTGTTAACCACGGCGGATCAATCTCACGTCAAATACAACGTGGGATTCAAGCATATTGTCAGTTGACGCTTCAATAAATATACCCCACAGTGTGGAATTACTTGGATCGTTCAAAACCTACCATCATAAGAACTATTTCCTTTACAGTTTTATGCACTTTTTTTGTGACGTACGCAGATAAAACATATTTAAAATATAGAAGGCCAATTATTTAACCAGAGGTGTGAGCTGTTGTTAAAAAGTCTTGAAATTCTCGGCCGCATGCATATTACCCAGCAATACGAGTGCAGAATAGCATTTTTTGTGTTTTATTGAAAAGATAGAATGCGTAATCTTTAAAAAAAACTCGCAAAGCGATCATTTTAACTGGCGCTGAACTAATAATATGGGTGGGTGCTAAAACCACGACTGTGAGCTTGCAAACGCATGGCAGGAAAAATACACTTGTATTTGAAAGTAGACAGAAGGCAAACCCTGGAAGTTGGTGAGCAACACACTGCAATTCTGGCAGTAAATTTGATTGTAGAACATAATGCACACACACATACATACACAGAATAAAACTGATTGAAGATTAGCAATTTAAAATATGGATAAATAACAAGTACTTTTTTAAACTTGAGTACAGGACTGGTTAAAGTAATGGCACATACATAGACAGGCTCAGTATAAATTTGACTGAAGAGTGAATACTTTAAAGGCACAGATAGCACAACATTTGCAAACTTGTAGAATTTACAAAGCCAGGAACGCATAAGCCAGCAGGCATAATACACCTCTGATTGTGAAAGGGACATGAAACCCAAAGTCTTTATTTTGTGATTCAGATAGAACATATAATTTTAAACGGCTTTCTAATTTAATTCTATTATCAAATTTGCTTCATTTGCTTGGTATCCTTTGTTGAAGGAGCAGCATTTCTGTACTGAGAGCTAGCTGAACACATTGGCCCCTATTTAAGAAAGGTCTTGCAGACCTAATCCGACACTGTGGATCCGGTCTGCAAGACCTCGCTGAATGCGGAGAGCAATACGCTCTCTGTATTCAGCATTGCACCAGCAGCTCACAAGAGCTGCTGGTGCAACGCCGCCCCCTGCAGTCTCGCAGCCAATCGACCGCCAGCAGGGGGGGTGTCAGGGTGCCAGGAATCAGACTGAGACGAGAAGTGCAAAAATAATCACACCTTTATTAATAGCAAAAAATAATAAAAAGTTCACAAGTCAAATAACAAGCCAGGAGTCAAAACTAGAGCTGGTAGTCAGACAAGCCGAGTCAGGAGCCAAAGCGAGTAGTCAGAATCAGGAACAAGGAGAACAGCAGGAACCAGGAGGGACGTCAGACAGCCAGGTAATACACAGTAGCTCTCACAAACAGGTCTGAGACAACGCAAGGGCAAAGCATACTGAACAAAGGCCCTTTAAATAATAAGTGATGACATCACAATTCTGAGACTGCATCCTGTCTCACATGGATGATGTAAACCAGTCTGGCCATAAAAGGAAGTACAGGAAGTGAGCAACATCTCCCAGAATGAACCAAAGTCAGCAAGAGAGGTGAGTAAAATGGCTGCCAGCAGCACATGGCAAACAAGTCAGGAAAAAAACCCTGACAGGGTGTCAATCAACCCGATCGTAATCGATCGGGTGGATTTCTGGTGATTCCTGTCCGCCTGCTCAGAGCAGGCGGACAGGGTTATGGTTATGGTCTTTAGACCGCAGCTCCATAACTTGTTTTTCTGGCGAGTCTGAAGTCTCGCCAGAAACACGGGCCCACAAGCTCCCTACGGAGCTTGTTAAATGGGCCCTATTGGGTGAGACAATTAAAAAAGGCATATATGTGCAGCCACCAATCAGCAGCTAGTTCCCAGTAGTACATTATACCAAGAGAACAATGCAAATCAGATAATAGAAGTAAACTGAAAACTTGTTTAAAATTACATCCTCTAACTGAATAATTGAAGACATGTTTTGGGTTTCATGTCCCTTGAAGCCTGCTCTACAGATGAGTAGCATTTAAAGATGGTGCTTCTCTAAACAAAGTAGAGGAAAAAGTAACTGATGGCACTACCAGTGTTGTTTCACAATATTAATTGATTATTTATGTATTGTTATCATATACACATTTAATAATATGCTATTTTGGGGGGAAAGGTGCTGTACACAAAAATAGAATTAAAAAAACAAGTAAGAGATACTTGCAAAAGAGTGTACTAATTAGCACTCCCAACACTACTAAATATGGTACTAGGTAGAACAAAAGAATAGAAACAAGCCCCACAAAAAGGGGGAGGTGTTAAAACATAACTTTAAATGATCCAAAATAAGTAAAAAATATTAATTAAAACCACAAAGAGGACAAGAGTGTGCCTAATAGCATAATCAGCAAACACTATCAAGAATAAAGATGCTGGTACATCAGGAAATCTAAAGTGAGAAAACCAAATGGTTTCCCTGGAGAAGTGTGTATATATATTTATATGTGTATATGTGCACCCTAAATCGTAATAGCAAATAATATATCGAGATATCTCCCTTATATAATAAGCACCACTATTGTAACAGATTTTACAGTCACTGGTAAAAAGAAATCAGTGTACTAGTAACGGATACAATGTTGCCACTTATTAGTTGTTAATGTAATTTATCCAGTATCAAGGGATATGTTAAATGTCAGAAGGGCTGAAAGTTAAGCGCACATTTGTATCCTTATCTGATTAGCTGTAAGATGAAAAACTAAGTGCACTTTAGTATCCTTTATCTGGCAGTGACGTGCAGTGACGTCAGAGGCTGGTGAGGCAGTGGCAGGATACACCTTCATTCTTTAGATATCCTTTGTTGAAGAAATAGCAATGCACATGGGTGAGCCAATCACATGAGGTATCTATGTGCAGCCACCAATCAGCAGCTACTGAGCATATTTAGATATGATTTTCAACAAAGGACATCAAAATAATGAAGAAAATTAGATATTAGATGTAAATTGGAAAGTTATTTAAATTTGCATATGGGTTTCATATGGGTTTCATGTCCCTTTAAATGGTGTCTTGGAAAACTGGTCAACTTAGTAAACATCTGATTTTAGTTTAAAGGATTGTAACAGAAACTCTTGCCAGATAACACAATGCTTGCTCTGATTATGAGATCTAGAAATCCATGCCCATTAAAATATATTTAAAACATACTTTTTACTTTAATGCTGCAAATTTTGCTTATAGATTCTTTCATTACATAAGGGATGAGAGTCAGAGGGGGAGGAAGAGAGACAGAGAGAGAAAGAGACCATGGGGGAGAACAAAACATAAGAAGAGAGATGAAGAGAGAGAGAGAGAGAGAGAGAGACACACACACACACACAAGGGGGGGGGGACCACTGCATTTTAAGTAATAAAACAGCAGAGCTACAGAGAGTTCAGAAAATTAGTCTATAATTTAGTGTGAAGTACAGAGGCAAGCTGCTAAGTTAGTGGGTGTAAAGTTTGAGTAAACAAAATACAAAAACGACCCTGCTGTAAAAGAGTAAAAAAACACTAAACCACATTCATTAAATTATCATTTACACTAACAGAATCCCTTTCAGTAAAATCTTACTTTAATAAGATGTGGGTGAAACACTGCTCTCTCTGCCTCTCTCCTGCTCTGGAAGGATTCAGGAAGTGACAGTGGCACATTCCACTGCACTTAGAGGGGAAGAACAGAACTCTCTTTTTCACTTTAGCAAAGCTGGCAGCTCCACAGGACAGCAACAAAATATATGAAAGTTGTTTTTTTCCGTTTTTGTTTTGTTTTATATGATTTAACATCCAGCCCCAACCCTATGTTCCACTTACTAATGCCTCTCGCTGGATTGGTTCAGCCCAAATAGGACTGCCTCAAATAAGCAGTTAATGGGCCATGCAATGATCTTAACCACTTGCATCCAGTAGATGGCGCAGCATGTTGTGTAATGGTGGGCAGACCTGCTTGTGCCTCTTCATTACACAACATATAGCTGTGAGAAAAAAAAATGCTGGGAAAAAAAAATTACAATTTTTTTTTTAAAGCCAATAAAAAAAAAATATTTTTGCCCATATGAGAGGTGAAGCACTGCCTCACCTGCCTCTAGTGACTGCACATCACTGTTATCTGGTAAGATAATATATTTATTGTAAGATAATATATTCAAAGATTGTATTAAGTTATTCAGCGTAAACGTACTTATGTGCACCACAATTCAGTAGCGGTACATTTAATATTATTATATTAATTATACAATACTGAATTTACAGTCTGGGCGCACATTTAGCAGTCAAGATTGCTGACGGATATTATAGAACAATATTATGTGGTTCTATATTTAAAAGGAGATATACTGTATATATATATTTCGAATATGGGATACAGAGTTGCCACTATTAGATATTAATACTATTTGTCCGATATTGGGGGATATAACGTAGATGATTGGACTAGAAAGCTTCAGCATACATTAGTACTAGTAATCTAGTATTATTTATTATTACAAATTAAACAATTCTATATAGGTCTACTAATATACCCCACACCTTGGTGTTAATCCACTTTGTATTTCAATCAAAATTGTGCACTTCTATTCATAGATAACGTGTTGAAATAACAAGTGTCCGGAAACAGTACTTGTAACCTAGATTAGTGGAAAACTGCTATGATTGTGGTAGCAAACTAATGATAATATATTTTAAGCGTAATACTTAATGTACAGTCTAGGCGTATATTTTGCAGCCAAAATTAATTAAGCAGACTTTAAGCAAGATTTAACATAGATTTAATGTATAGGGGGATATTTATCAAAGCATCAACTATGTTGCATTCGCAGGCATCAATACACTCGCCAAACATCGGCAAACATTGCTGCCGCGGATCTCAATACGATCTCCATATTTATGAAAAAAGCCATCAAAAACATGTGCGTCAAGTATGTTGGGAGATTTATCAGACTGTTGTTAACTAGCAGTCATCAATCTCGCGTCTATTCAGGTTTTTCCCAACTTTATTTATGTCATCTCATTACTGTCCACGAACAAGCACATTTCTCTTTAGCACATTATTGTATATAGTAGAAATGTATTCTTTTTTCGGAGCAGGAAAAATTGCCAATATAGCAAGTAGCGACATATTTGGTGCAAAAAAGTGGACAGTCAATTATTAGAATTCTTTGGAAGATTGGGCATACATATTTTAGTATGTATGTGTGTGTATATATATATACATATATATATATATATACAGGGAGTGCAGAATTATTAGGCAAATGAATATTTTGACCACATCATCCTCTTTATGCATGTTGTCTTACTCCAAGCTGTATAGGCTCGAAAGCCTACTACCAATTAAGCATATTAGGTGATGTGCATCTCTGTAATGAGAAGGGGTGTGGTCTAATGACATCAACACCCTATATCAGGTGTGCATAATTATTAGGCAACTTCCTTTCCTTTGGCAAAATGGGTCAAAAGAAGGACTTGACAGGCTCAGAAAAGTCAAAAATAGTGAGATATCTTGCAGAGGGATGCAGCACTCTTAAAATTGCAAAGCTTCTGAAGCGTGATCATCGAACAATCAAGCGTTTCATTCAAAATAGTCAACAGGGTCGCAAGAAGCGTGTGGAAAAACCAAGGCGCAAAAAAACTGCCCATGAACTGAGAAAAGTCAAACGTGCAGCTGCCAAGATGCCACTTGCCACCAGTTTGGCCATATTTCAGAGCT